>NC_079904.1:21253731-21310269 GCF_024868665.1 Triplophysa rosa
ATATTTATATATATATATATATATATTTATTTATTTATTTAAAGACCTTTTAGAATATTTTAAGTTAACCTTTGGTGTCTCCAAGTGGCCATTTTGTGATCACAATATCTTGCACAAATATTTGTTTGTAACTTTTCAATATATCCATTGACTTGCATTGGTTTTGTGTCTATACAATAGAAGTGAATGGGTACTGCTGTTGTTCGTTTACACCAACTGTCTTGAAAAAAATAAAACATCAGTAATTCTAACTTTTTAGACAAATTCTTGTCAAATAAGTTTTTATTGAAGACACAAATTAAGAAGAGTTACAATCATACATAATAGTCTCTTTTACCATAAACATACAAACAAATAAGGAGAAAAAAATAAATAAATAAAATAAAAGGAGAAAAAAAAAACATTATTAAACATCTCGCATGAATCACCAACCCTCCCCTACCCAACCCAACCTGTTTTATATTAATTGTAGAATACAATGAGAAGTATTAAGGCATTACATTGACAGAAGATGCATTAGTCCATAGAATTTCCACCAAGCCAAATTTTGACAAACTGTTCATAGTTATCCTTAAAGCAGTATCTAATTCGCTCCATATGTGAAGTAGAAGTCATCGCTTCAAGCCATAACTTGACCGTAGGAGGCTCCTTTTTTTCCATCACAACAGTATTAACGTCTTTGCAATAATTAAACTATATGTAAGCAGTTTGTGTTGGGCTCCTGAGAATGGATACATATGTTCAGAGAGTCCAATAATAATAAGCATCGGATCCGGCTGTATTTGCACCTTAAACATTCGTGAGAGTGCTTCAAAAATACCATTCCAGAAATTCTGTAACTTGGAACAAAAAATAAAGCTGTGGGACAGATCAGCATCTGCTGAGTTACATTTGTCACAGAGAGGTGAAACATTTTGGAAGATTCTATGCAGTTTCTTTTTTGAATAATGTAGTCTATGGATAACTTTAAACTGAATAAGGTTGTGTCTAGAATTAATAGTGTTCACTGATATCCTCTAAACTGTTCTGCCATATTTCCTCAGAAATTTCTACTCCTAGTTCTTTCTCCAATTCTTCTTTAAGAAATCTAGTCGAGGGAGGATTAAAGGATTGTAACAGGTTATAAATCATCGGTAACGCATCTTTTCTTCCTTTACACTGGGTAAGGCATCTATCAACAATTGAGGGTGAAGCATTATCCAACGAGGCTGTATGAACACGTATATAATTCCAAATCTGTAGAAATCTAAAAAAGTGTCTCTGATGAAATTTAAATTAATCTTGCAGCTGACTAAAGGATGCCAGAGCCCCATCGATAAAAAGGTCACCGATAGTACGTACACTCATTTCTTCCCATTGTGCAAAGGTCCCGTCCAATCTTGATGGTGTAAAAGATGGGTTCCTAGCAATGGGCATTGAAATAATGACTTAATCTTAAAATGATCTCTTATCTGTTTCCAGATACGAAGAATATTACAAATTACGATACTACTATCGAAGGCAGAGTGATCTAGAATAACAGGCGAGAGAATCACTGCTCCTGGATTGTAAGGATAACATTGATCACAAATTATTTGGTGCCAAATTGTAGAAGTCACTATGATAATCTAAGCACATTGAAATTAGTCTAATGTGAGAAGCCCAATAATAAAGACGAAAGTCTGTGAGAGCCAGACCTCCCTCTTGTTCAGGTTTAGACAGATGTGCCTTCTTAATTCTGTGATTCTTATATCCCCACAGGAATGAGAGAATAATTGAATCTAATTTGTTAAAGAATGATTTAGGAAGGAAGATTGGAATATTATGAAATAGATACATTATCTGTGGTAGAAATATCATTTTAAATGCATTTATTCTGCCGAGTAAAGAAATCGGGAGTGTTCTCCAAAATTGTATATTGTCTTGTAATTTGGCAATTAAAGGGGAAAAATGAGCTTTTAAGAGAGAAGAATATTTAATAGTAACTAAAATTCTGAGATAAGTGAATTTTTGTAAGGAAACTTTAAATGGTGAGGATTGTATCGACGACAAATCTTTCAGTCCAATGGGCGTTAGTTCACTTTTATTTAAGTTAATTTTAAAGCCCAAAAACCTCCCAAAAGCATTAATAATGTGCAGAATAGCTGGCAGACTCACGTGGGGTTTGGTAATATATAATAAAATATCGTCTGCATATAAAGATATTTTGTTGACTGTACATGTACACTTTGAAGATTAAAGAGGCCAGACAAAGTGTTATTAGTTAGTACCTTAGTGTCACGACCTGTGGCAGGAAGAACCCAAGCGCAGGCAGGCAGTAAGGGGTTAACAGAGATTTATTTATTAAATAACCAAAAACGAAACAAAAAACCCGCGATGGGGTAAACTAAACAAAACAGGAAAATGAACAGGACGAAGACTGATTTACACTAAACAACGCTAAACATAACTGGACAAAACTAAAATAAAAACTTACTAAACTTGACGAAGACTTTAACAGGACCACGAGCATGAAACAATAAGAAAGCTCAGGAGACATGAAACGTAACGAACGAAATACAAGAGCACAAGACAAAGAAACAAGAGGGTATATATAGGTAAGACAAACGAGGGATAACGACACAGGGCAGGTGTGGGTAATGAAACACTCAGGGAAGGATAACAAGGAAACGAGATGGCGGGAACAGAGACGAGACACTGGAGAGAACGTATATTATTGTCAAAAGGACAATAATATGTTTCTCTCCACACATAACCAAAGGCTTTGTCATGACTCTGCTACAGGACCAAGAAAAACATGACTAAGGAAGCAGAGCCATGACACCTTAGCTTTTGGGCTTTTATACAAAATCCTAATCCAATCTATAAATTTGTCACCCATACCAAATTTTTCTAGTACTTTTCTAGTACCTTTTTATCGATGGGGCTAGAAGAAAATTTCATTCCACTCGATCAAAAGCTTTTTCAACATCGAGAGAAATTATTACCAGGTTGTCTTGCTTAGCTTTAGAGTGGTGCATTATGTTAAAAAGGCGTCTAGTGTTCTGCGAGACATTCCTACCAGGTATGAATCCATTTTGATCTGGATGAATTAGACTAATTAATCTACCAAGTCTATTTGCGAGAATCTTTGACAATACCTTCTGATCTGCATTAAGTAGAGAAATCGGTCTATACCCTTCCACTTCCTCTGTATTTTTACCTTTTTTGGAAATAACAGTTATGATTGCTTCGCTGAATGTTGAGGGAAGCCCATCCACTAATGCCTCCTCAAATGTTCTAAGTAGGTATGGGGAGAGTATATCCTTAAATTCCTTATACAGATCAGAGGGCAGGCCATCTGGACCAGGGGTTTTACCACTCTTTAGGGAATTTATTGTGTCTTTTAACTCGTTCAAAGATATGTCTTTATTTAGGTAATCTCATTCATACTGGGTAAGAGAGGAACGATTACATTTATTTAGAAACTCATTCATAGCGTGTACGTCAGTGCATAAGTATAAAGTATAAAGTTGAATAAATTAAAGCAATTGTTTATGTCCTTAGATGTGATGTACATTGTGTTCCAAGTTTTGTCTTGATCTTATGAATTGTCTTAACATTTTCTAATTTTCGTAATTGTCTAGCAAGTAATTTGTCTGGTTTATCCCCGAATTAGAAATATTTCTGTTTCATGAAAAGGAATGATTTATTTAATTTATCTGAAACGATTTTATTATATTCATATCTTAACTGCAACATTTTTTTTGTGTGTTTCTGATGAGGGGTTTTGCGCATTTTCGTTATCCAATTGGTCAATTTGTTTCCCTAACTCCAAAAGTTGAGCTTTATGCAGTTTATTCCTGGACCTTTGATAGGAAATAACACATCCTCTTAAAAAAGCTTTCAGTGTTTCCCAGAGTAATCCTGATGAAACTTCGGGGTATCATTCTTCTCAAAAAATATTTCAAGTTGCGTATGTAAGTAATCATTAAATTTGGGATCATTAACAAGGCAAGGATCCATTCTCCACACTGGACGTAGGGATGCTAGATTATTAACAGCGAGTTCAAATGTGACCAGAGAATGATCTGAGATTATTATATCATTTTAGTCATAACATAGGATCTTAGTCATAACATAGGAGATTCATTTATTTTCTACCAGGAAGTAGTCTATGCGAGTGTACATATTATGAATTTGAGAATGAAAGGTATAATCTCTCTCTGTGGGGTGAAAAAGTCTCCATATAGCCACCAAATTTGAGTTATTAATAAATGCATAAAAAAATCCTTAAAATTAGAATGAGGGGCTCTCTTAGCAGAAGATCTGTCCAGGTACAGTATGCATCTAAGGCCGCATTTACAGCGCATGTATTAAGAGACCCAATTCCGATTTTTTCCTCCAATGTGGCACAGTTCGGATATGACCCATGACCGTGTAAGCAGGAAAAAAGCACATGGATTACAATATTTTCAGATCGGTTTCAGGCCTCAATCATATGTGGAAATAAATCTGATATGAATCGAATACGTGCAGTTGCGTCTGTAAGCAGATCGGATAATCACCCGTCATTGTGTTGTGCATCATTAATTCCTTTCAAACAGAGTGATGATCCCGGAAATAGTTATACAATTGCCAGGAAACAAGAGCTAAGCGAGTTTGTCAATTATTCGAAAACTAAAAAAACTATTGGTAGGCTCTATTTAGCTTGATCATACATGAATGCATGTACGTCCTAATCATCAACCTGAATCTCAAGACGAGAGAATAGCATTGTCTGCTTAAATGCAGTTTTAAAGTTTGAAACTAATCAAAATTAAAATTCATCACAATATCAAAAATTATCATCACAAAAATACAAATCGCTTTAATAAACTTGACCGCTCAGCAGCCTTTAAAACAATGATCTGTTCCACGCAACGGAGAAGCTCGGGTTTCTCTGCAGACACCCGCTTTACTTTTAACAGGCTTCACTTGACCGAGCATTTACTGATTTTTTCCTCAACAAAAACATTATAAACAACATGAACATTATGATGATACACCGACCTAAGTGTCTATATTGTCTTTGTAATATTAAATTCAGTCTGCTTTATTAAGCGGTTTTTCGTTCGGTCTGCGTGAGCTTGTTCAAAAAAATCTAAATGATAAAAAACTTTCTCAGACTTCAAAAAACATTAACGATTAAGTCATTTTTGAGTTCACATTTTTTTGTACGTCATTTTAATAAAAAATGCGCTGCTGTAATATCCTGTGCATTTTATATTGCAGTTGCAAAAATGGCAGCTCATTTTTACTTTAAGACTCCACTGCGTTCCGTTATAATTTGTATTGAGGCTCTGCAAAATTTCATTTGACAGTTCGTATTTATCTTCGTAAACTGGCTGAGCTTAATCCTTCACTCAGAAACTTTCATTCTTTTTGTTATTATTGTCATAGTTCTGCATTTACCAATAAATATATAAGTAAAAGGTATTTAAGTAAAATAAAAAACAACAATACATGCTACATAATAATAACCCTTATATAGCTTATTTAGCCCTATTTGGCTAAATATAAAAGGAAAGCGGCAATAAAAGCAAACCGCGCTATTGAGCCACCTAAAAACACAGCAAGGGAAATTCTGTCACCTTGACAGCCCTACATTCACGATGAAAAAATCTGCACATGACATTACATTACAGTACATTATCAAGTGTCTTTATGTGTGAAGGCGCACTGGGGGACAAATCCTGGGACACATTATGCATTCATTTTCCGAGATCTCTGTATGAAAAGGCTATTAAATAAGCGGCGGTGGCAAATTACGTTTTTACTTTTTTTTGGTCTACTTCGGGTTGCTTTGCCATGTGCAGTGTAAATGCAGATATCGGATATGTGTCACTTTTAAAAGAAGATGTAAGCGGGTCGTCAAAAAAATCGGATATAGTCACAAAAATGGAATTGAGCATCAAGAACTGCAGTGTAAATGCGGCCTAAAACACAATTGAAGTCCCCCATGTGATAAGATTAGTTTGAGACACATTAAGGATAGAATCAAACACTTTTCACAAAAAATCTGGATCGTCGTAGTTTGGGACATAGATGTTCATTAAAGTAATAGGAAGGGAATGCATCTCGCCAGACACTATAATGTACCGCCCATCTTTATCTGTTTTCAAAGCTATTAATTTAAATGGCAAGCCTTTTCGTATTAGAATTGCAACCCCCAGGAGCTTTAGCAGAAAAATTTGACTGATATATATTTCCTATCCACCTGCATTTCAACTTGCTCTTGGAATCAGATTTCAGGTGTGTTTCCTGTAAAAAAATGACATCGGCAGAAAGTGTTTTCGGATGCGCTAGTACCTTACTTCTTTTAACAGGGTGATTTAAACCATTCACATTCCATGATGCAAAACAAGCCCTTGTCTGTTACCTGATGTTGCAGCATTACTCTGCATTATAAAGGACTAAATATAGTCCTCACACATTCTACAATTTGAAGTGTCTCAAACAGGCCACCACCCCACCCATCCCCTAACTTAAATAACAACCCCGTCATCTAGCTGACAACCAGAACCAGCAGCACGAGATGAGGTTAAAATAAACAAATTAGTACCCGAACTGCAATATAAAAACTAGTAGACAAATAATAATTTTGGAGAAAATAAACACAAATAACTTTTTCGTTACCCTTCAGACTTTAAATTTATTCAGCTCTACAATGAGGTATTTCAGAAGTGTCACATTTACGTCTGTTTCCCTATTTAGTTTTCTCTGGTTTTGCCATTGGACTTAATTTTGTCACGATCCCTTACCTGTACTTCGTTTGTTTAACTCGCACCTGTTAGTTGTTATCGGCATCACTTGTACACTATTTAGCCACTGCCTTTTTCATTTGTTCTTTGTCTTGTCTACTGTGTGGTAACTGCCTTCTTGGAGTTTTGTTTATTTGTATCGAGTGCTTTCATTAAATATATTCTCACTGTGGATTACCACCATCTCCTTCGTCTACCGGGAACCGTAACAGAAGACAAGACCAACAGAAATGGAAAGAAAAGGCTCTTCAGAGGCTGCCCTGCTGGAGCTAAGGCAGGAAGGCCAGCCAATGGAGAGCTATGTGGAGGAGTTTGTTGGATTGTGCTATCTGGTGAGTTGGAGCGATTCCTTTCTTAACCGCTTATTTTTGACTGGCCTGGATGCTCGTCCTCATTGTGCTTCCTGTCGCAGATGAGTTTCCGCTGGAGGACTTTATTAATTTAGTCCTCCAAGCGATGGGCTCTGCATTCTGTGTCGGGAGAGCGGATGAGGACTTGAGCGATCATCAAACAGAGCCATTCAATAGCGGGGAATCGCCTCCGGCTCACCCCATAGCCATTCCGCAATCCTCCACAACGCCTCATCGCCGTGGGAGACGGCTTGGGCGCCCCGAACCAGAGGCCAGCCAGCCACCATCCTCCAGCACGGAGACCTCACCAGACGTCACCGCGGACGGAGAGCCTAAGCCCACCGCGACACCGAAGCCAGTATGCGACCCCGCGACTGAGCCTGAGTTCGCCCTGGAGCATGAGCCCCGAGACGCGTCTGACCAGGTGCGTGAGCCGGCTACACCGTACATCGCCATAGGAGTCCTGGTGGACTTCGAGGGCCTCGAGGGAAGCCCCGCCTATACTCCCGCCGCTGAGGGTGAGCTACAAACAGCCTCTGAACTTTTAGACTGGACAAATGACATTGACTATTGGCTGCTGCCGTCCCCGCTGGTCCCGCCCAGCGCTTCCACGTCCCCGCTGGTCCTGCTCAGCGCTTCCACGTCCCTGCTGGTCCTGCCCAGCCTTCCCCAAGCAGCCAACTCTCCTTCGTCAGTCCCCAAGCTCCCGCCCTCCCTCCCTTTGCCTCTTCTGCCTCCTCTGCCTTTGTCAGCATGTGAGTCAACCCTGGGCCTGGTAACCCCTGAACTGGACTCCTCCATGTCTCCACCATCAGCATCCAAGACCCAAACTCCACCTAGGTCCTTCGACCCAGCGGCTACACCTCTGCTCATAGCTCCCTCCTCTCCACCGTGTCCCGGCATTCCTCTGGCTTCACCAGGCTCCCTCGTCCCTCCGGCTCCGCCTTGGTCAGTCGTCGACCATCCGCCGCCTCGGGGCTCCGTTCCTCAGGCTATGCCTCATCCGCCCCTTCTGCATTGTCAGGCTCCTCCTTCCCCTCGGCTCCTCCTCAGTCCTCAGTCACACTGGCTCTGCCGCGGTCTGCCTTGGCCACGCCTTCTCCTTAATCGCCTGAGCTATCGGCTTCGCCTCGGACCTTCAGACCTTCGGTGTCACCTGGGCTCTCCGTCTGCGTGGCTACACCCTGGACTCCTCCGGTTTCGTCTCTGTCGCTCGTCACCAGGGTTTCGTCAGTCTGCTCTCCACCATGGCTCCTCCCACCCTCGACGCCACCCTGGGACCTCCTCCTGGCTGGCATCTGGATCATCCTCCTGCTAACGCTGCTCTGGACACCTCCCCAGCCCTATGGACTACCTCCTGCCTTCTTCCCTTGGTCAACCCCGCGTCCACCGCCTGAGATCCCCCCCCCCTCCTCTGTGGTTCTACGGGCCGAGATCGCGCCTTCCGGGGGGGGGGGGGGCGTTATGTCACATTTACGTCTGTTTCCCTATTTAGTTTTCTCCGGTTTTGCCATTGGACTTAATTTTGTCACGATCCCTTACCTGTACCTCGTTTGTTTAACTCGCACCTGTTAGTTGTTATCGTCATCACTTGTACACTATTTAGCCACTGCCTTTTTCATTTGTTCTTTGTCTTGTCTACTGTGTGGTAACTGCCTTCTTGGAGTTCTGTTTATCTGTATCGAGTGCTTTCATTAAATATATTCTCACCGTGGATTAACACGGTCTCCTTCGTCTACCGGGAACCATAACAAGAAGAACATCTTGGAAATATTAAGCAAGTAAAAGAAAGTGAGTAAACCGGTATGACATGCATTATATTTGAGAATTATCTTTGAGAAATAGATGCATTCAACAAGTGATGTACTATTCCCACTTATCTCAATTATATGGCATCTTTAGAACAGTCACCTAGATCCAAAGCAGCTTTCTGCGAATTTAACGGCTTTGTCTGGATCCGTGAAGTAATGCTCCTTGCCACCATATGAAACCCTTAGTTTTGCTGGATACTGTAGACCATATTTGACACCAGGTTTGTACTTTAGTAGCTCTCTTGCTCGTTTGAAAAGCGCCCGGCACTTTACAACCGCTGGAGGATAATCTGGGAAGATATTGATTCGTTGCCCTTTGAACGTGACTTGCTGCATCTTGGCCGCTTTCTGCAGAATTTCTTCTATTTAGTGGGTATAGTGTAGCCGAAGCACGAAAGCGCGTGGTGGTTCATTGTCTCCGGGACGGTTCCGAAGCGCCCGGTGAGTGCGGTCAACAAGCGGCAGATTATCCAAAGATAATGTCTCCATCAAAAGTTGAGCGACAAAGTCCTTTGGCTTCCTTCCAGACTTGGCTCCTTCTTTGATGTGTAATATACGAATGTTCTGTCTCCTACTGCGACCTTCAAGGTCCGTGCATTTGTCCGTGAGTTGCTCTACCACCTGCTTTAAATGGCCCACTTCTTGTTCGAGTTTGGCTACCGTATCTGAAGAAGTGGAAGCGTTAGTTTCCAATTCCGCCAGCTTTGTATAGCATGTTCATCCACCGTGACTTTAACAACCGAAAGAGCAGAACCGGCTTCCTGTTGGAACGCTGTCAGTTCTCCGCGAATGGAGACAGCAAGTTGTTCAATCTTAGATTCTATCATCTCCCCAATGTCAGATTTTACTGAGCGTATTTCCGAACGCAGAGAAGAGATTGCACTAAGAATCGTTGCATTACCCACGTCCTGAGCATGTTCAGCCGGTACGTCTTCTGTTGTCGAGCCCGAGGCGGACGCGGCCTGCTCGGCTACCTTACGAGCATTAACTGGCAAGCTTAATTATAAATGTACTGAATCACCAGTTCCGACACAATAAAGTATAAATCAAAGCTCTGTTCCTTTCTCAACAATAAAAGAATATTTAGAAGAAAATGAAAAGATGTTCCGGCTGTGTTTTATAGGATTTAATGCAGAGCTGACGTAATACGCGTGCTACCAGCTCATGTTGATACCGGAAACCTTAGACAAATTCTTAAGGAATTCATTTTGGTATCTATTATTTTTAAATCAAACCGTGTCATTAATGTTTCTCTTTTCCTTTAAAAGAGCACTGTTCTGGGTTAACTTGTGGGGCTTTTTAAGGTAAATCCAGGGAGGTAGTTCAAAGAATCTCATAGAACTTGCCACAGTTCTTCTATGGGTTTATGCTGTCTCAAGTGCTTCTGTCTCTTCATGTAATCCTAGACTAAGTGGTGATGTTGAGATCAGGGTTCTGTGGGGACCATGCCATCTGTTGCACACTCCTTGTACTTCTCTTCAGCAGAAGGACTTACACAAAAGTTTAGGATCATTAAAAATAAAAAGATATTGATGTACAGGCTTATATCGGTTTGAAATTATTTTGAGGAAAAAATTTAACCAACATAATTCATCTTATTATGTACAGTATAAGCTGTGTGTTCACTGTGTGTGTGTTCAGTACTCACTGCTGTGTGTGTGTGTGTGTGTGTGTG
The DNA here is from genome assembly GCF_024868665.1 of Triplophysa rosa. Lineage (NCBI taxonomy): Eukaryota > Metazoa > Chordata > Actinopteri > Cypriniformes > Nemacheilidae > Triplophysa > Triplophysa rosa. Next base: position 21,264,329 of record NC_079904.1, read on the forward strand.
CGTGCGTGCGTGCGTGCGTGCGTGTGTGTGTGTAAACGTGGATGGGTGAAATGCCCAGCACAAATCCCGAATATGGGGATATAGGTGATTTACAGGTGACTTCACTAAACAGATTTTGAACCAAATAAAAAAAAACTGCCAGTAAGAGTCCAGAATAGATGTGGAAAAAAGCATCTCAATGTGAAATCTCAAGAAGCTGGTTGACAATATGCCACAGTACAAAATAAAGAAATGTTCTATTGCTCAGTTTAATGAATAATAGATAATGAATAGGTTTCACCGCTCAGATGTGTGGTGGGTTAATGGGGGGTGCTGATAGGTCAGTGATGAATCTGGGTGAGATGGGGGACTAGGAACATCGGGATGGGAATCCCAAAGTACACTCAGAGACTAGATATTAATGTTGGTGAAATAAAGAGCTCCTTCCCGAGTTCATCACGCTCTCTCTCCGCACTGCTTCAGTTAGTATGCAGGGCACCTGTGTTGATTTACTGTCAAATCTTTTAGGATTATCTGTAATCCTGGAGCTGCGAAATCTGTTTGCTGACAGCTGTGTTCTCCGACAGAACTGCTGTCTGCTGTGCACAGTGCCCTATATAGCGGCAAGAGCTCTTCCTTTAAGCAGGAAAGAGAGGGAAAAAACCTTTTAATTTTCCGCTTGAGTGGATTTAAATTTACTGTTCTTCTTGCTTTTTTGTATTTTGTTGTACTTGGCTGTAATGCATAGACTGTATATGAGAGCGTTTAGCTTGGTAAATAGGCACAATATCAAAGCACATTCTGTCTTTTAATATATTTTATTAGGTATGTTTTTCTTCAGGAGTTTTGTTATTTTTAACAATATGTAAAGAGAGTATAATGTAAATTATATAAAGGATTGAAAAGGGCATTTTTTGTTTTCTCTTAAGAATGTGCACAAAAAAACTATCATCAAATTCAAATAATTCCCATTTCTCAACATATTTTTGAAATACTTCAACAAGTATTATAATTAATAACATAGAACATTTTCCAACTAATTGACAAATTGTATTATTCATTAACATTTTATTAGTATAGGCTATTATTTTTCATGAATGTTCTTTCTTTCTTTCTTTCTTTCTTTCTTTCTTTCTTTCTTTCTTTCCTTCATTTTATTTAATGTTTTACACAAACATGCTGTTCTCCCTTTTATTATATTTTCATCTTCCTATTACCTAAATATTTAATATACCTGTATACGGGTAGTTGACAGCAAAAATTTTGAAAAAAACGAACATGAACATAAATCTTTCCGATGCTATTTTACAGTAAATGATACATATATAAAATAATTAACGTATTATTAGCATTTATTACATATTTTTTAAGCTGTTGCATTCAATTATCTAATAGTCGGTCACGCTATATGTATTTTTTATTTTTTTATTTCAGGTGGTGTACAAAAATAATGACATACGACTGGAACTCTCTCGCCTGGCCCGCATCGCAGACCCCAAGATGAAGCTTCAGGGAGACGTGGTGTTTAAATGTGAGAACGTCCCCACCCTAGACCCCATCTCCTTTGAGACGGCAGAGTCCTTCCTCAGCCTGCCCAAGTGGAACACCAAGCGCGTGGGCTCCATCTCATTTGACTTCCGCTCCTCAGAACCCAATGGTCTCATCCTCTATACGCAAGGCAAGCCCCAGGACAAGAAGGACTCTCGCAATCAGAGGAGCAACAAAGTGGATTTCTTCGCTGTGGAGCTTCTGGATGGAAACCTTTATCTTCTGTTAGACATGGGATCGGGAACCATTAAGGTCAAAGCCACACAGAGTAAGGTGAACGATGGAGTGTGGCATCACGTAGACATCCAGAGAGATGGAAGATCAGGTAGGTAGAGAACTGTTTCTACAATGTTACACACTTGCATCTTATTTACAATCATTTTTGACTCTACAGATTTAAAAGCCCCGAACTTAAACAGGTTGTCTTGTGCCATCAGGCCGTAAAACTCTTTTTGGTTCTTAAACATCTTTATCTTTAAAGGAGTCATATGACACGGCTAAAACGAATATTATAGTTTGTTTTAGATGTAATGCAATGTGTAAACACGATTTAAGGTTAAAAAAAGCTGTATTTTCCTCATACCGTGCATGTTTATATCTCCTCTTTGCTCCGCCTCTCTGAAACGCGTGGATTTTGAACAAAGCTCATGGCTCTGAAAAGCGAGGTGTGCTATGATTGGCCAGTTAACCAGTGCGTAGTGATTGGTGGAATACTGCAAGCGTGTGAGGGAAATGTAACACCTCTTACCATATTTGGAACATCAGGTTCCTCTTCAATTGTACTGACAGGTACACCCACCTTACTTGCGTATATATTTGGGCGGTCTTAGTCAAATCAGACCACCAACTGATGTAGATTTGTGGGGGTGTGGTTACACAAGGTCTGGGTGAGCATTCGCTTTTAGATAGAATGCATCTTTTGTTCCGTCACTTTAGTTTTTGCAATTTTACGTGTCTAATACATGCATGAGCAACTTATAACACACCAAAGACACAGAAAAACACGTGTTCGTGCCATTTGACCCCTTTAAGAGTGTTGGAGTAAGTTCTGGAATGTTTTATAAAACCAATCCAGTCTGCCATCACTTCTGCAAGTCAGAAATGTCAATATTGCAGCACTTTTATCCACGAATATAATCTGTTCTCGATTGAAAGTTAATGGAGTCATTTCCTCTAAAGCTCTCTTTATTAAGGGCTGTTATTAGCGTTGATTCTAAATCAACAGTCGACAAAGTGCACAGCAAAGACTTCAGTGAAAAGTCATCTAGCATAATGTGAGAACATTTCTTGCATGCTGAAGATACATTTTATTGTAGATTACATACAAAAGCTTTTGGCGTTGTTGTCACAAACTACATATCTTAAGGGACACCGTGGCCACAGGAGGGTGGCTTTTATTTCAATGTATGCTTCAAGTTTATAGTCATAGAATCGTAAAATCTGCCTACACTGAACATTTAAAATACCGTAGAAGGACTCTGAATCAGCTAAACATTTCACTAAAATGATTATGGGAACAATTTAATTGGCCTTTACACTTCAACATATTCATCTTCTTCAGATGGAGATCTAGTCCGGTATCAGCCATCACGGTCTGATTATATTGCCCAGCCAACAGGGAAGTCCCTAGAAGCTTGTATTTCTCAGTAATAAAGGACTGAGACAGATATACTGTATAGACATCTGGGTGTTGAGAGACCAGAAATACTTGCATTATAAAGACTAGTGGTGGAAGTCAGAGCAGCTTCTCAATCTGCCAGACTCCTGCGAACATCTCCAGTGATGTTTCTATTCTGAAACATGGCTAAATCATTGTGGTAGAAGACTTTAACACACACACAAATGCTATTTATATCTATAATTTGAACACGGCTCTCTGAAACACAGGATTTTGTTTGGTCAGTTGGGGGGGACAAAAAAATGTGTGGCTACTTAATTGTACAGTATATTCAGTGGGTGTTGGTGTAATAAAAAGGATGTAACATCATTGCCACAAAACCAGCTTCGTATTATGATCCTGATAGTCTTGGGTTTATCTTGCCACAGTTTATCTTGCCATATTATCCTAAGTTTGTTCCTTAAACGTGAAGTTTCTTTATATATTTAAGAATTCATCTTATACATACTGTATTGTGCCAAACACAAATGAGGGATGAGATCTATTTGGTTACTGACATACCTCCAAATATCTTACTTTGTGTTTAGCAGAACAAATACATTTATACAGGTTTGGAACAACCTGTGGGTGAGTAAATGATGATTCATTCTTGGGTGAACGATCCCTTTAACCTCGTTCACAATTGTATTTTTAACCCAGTTATTTGTTTAATACAATTCAATTCCATTTTATTTTATTTCTACTGTATAGTGCTTTTTACCATGTTGCATTGTAGCTGGAGCTGTACAGGAAAAAAAAGAAAAACACAGAAATAGGTAGAATACAATACAGTACATGGTGTTATAGAAAGAGTAAGACCTAATAAAGTTAAGTGTTAAAGGTAATCTAATCTAATCTAATATCAGCAGTCTTCAGGTGAGCAAGTCAACACCTCACAGTGGCGAGAAACCAAAACTCCAATGATGAATAAATGGAGAAAAAACCTTAGGAGAAACCAGTCTCAGCCAGGAGGGCCAGTTCTCCTCTGACGTGATAAAGGTCTAATCAGACAAGCACTTTCAACAAGTTGGTATGATTTATTAGGGTCTTCATGAAATGTCTGGAACATATTTTGCTTAAAAACACTCAATGGCTGTGTAACCAAAACCCTTCTTGCCTCGTCAAAAACAGCTATGCTCACAGCAACCCGTTTTGGTGCATGTCTCTTTAAATGATAATGAGTTACAGCGAACCCCACCCCCCTTCTGTCCGGCGTGTCAACACAACACACGTGCAGTGGCAATGGTTTAGCTAAATGATATTTCCTGAATTCCTCTGCGGTTAGTTTCGTCTTAAACGTCTCAAATCATTCGTCCGGAGACAAAAAAATCAGTCACAGCAAACAGCTAATGCGCTTACGTTGTGCGTGTATGCTTACCTAATATCCACGGAATCCACTGCAGATCTCAGCGGAATTACATGGATTTTAACGCTTGTCATTGACAAGTTATAACGTTACACACACAACGTGAGAGCTAGTTTGCTGTGACAGATTTTCAGCCTAAGCACGAATGATTTGAGACGTTTAAAGCGAAACTAACCCCAGTGTTCACCCGTTCATTAGCAAAACAAACAGCTTGCCGCAGCTAAACATATTAACGCACATAATGTATTAACATACATACAGCTAAACTCCAAGTGTCCATCTGCACTTATATACAGTAAGTTTAACACTGGCTTTGAATGTTCTATTTAGCCCGTGAGTGACTTAGCTCTCTTCGCTATCATATGCTAACGTTATCCTCCTATATATACGGTACATGTACGTCAATTCAGACTGTTGATAAATATTACTTACATCGGCAGTTTTGTCTCATTCAGTCGGTCTCGATCCCTCTTGAGGAACAACTTTGAAGCTAATCCTGGTTTGAAGTGATTCGCGCAAACAAGCAGGTTTTTACTTATGGTTTCTGATGGATTTCCACTAAAAATAAAATAAATTATTCTTATTTTTCACGTTTCGGGACCCGATTATAGCACTTAAACATAGAAAAAGTGGGGTTTCATCTGATGTCTCCTTTAAAGCTTCACTATTTTGATTAAAAGTTACTGAGTAAATGTTTTTGATTAAAGGAGAGAGCTTATTAATAGGGATTTCTTAAATTGACATTTGTTTGAATCTGTCTTAAAAGTCTTTTGTTAAAGAGGAATGTTAAGGCATGGATAGAGGCATAATGTAACTGACTGCAGTTATAACTTCAAACTGAATAAGACAGCATATGACATATAATTTAATATATAATATGACAGCATAGAGAAAAGAGATACTAAGTAACTATTGTAAATACAGTTTAGCATTAAAGTAACAAGCAGTCCATCTTTATTCTTGGTTGGTGATGGAAATACAGTTTCAATTTGAGCCGAAATGATTTTGTTTTTAGAATGTTTAGATATTTTTACTGGAAAACGTTTTCTCCAGTGATGCTCCATTTCTGATAGCCTGTTGTCGCTTCGAACAGGTATTATTTCCGTGAACAGCCGTAGGACTCCGTTTACTGCCAGTGGAGAGAATGAGATTCTGGACCTGGAGGGTGACCTGTATCTCGGAGGTCTCCCGGACAACCTGTTTGGCCTGGTGCTTCCCACCGAACTTTGGACTGCTGTGCTGAACTATGGCTACGTGGGCTGCATCCGCGATCTCTTCATTGATGGACGCAGTAAGGACATCAAGCAGATCGCAGAATTCCAGAACAGGGCTGGTATTAAGTCTTCCTGCAGCAAAGTAACAGGAAAACAGTGTGACAGCAACCCCTGCAAAAACAACGGCATATGCAAGGAAGGTTGGAATCGCTTCATCTGTGACTGCACTGGAACCGGTTACTGGGATCAGACCTGTGAGAGAGGTGAGTGACGATGAGTTCGATCCATGTGGTCAATGATGAAATCTAACTAATCTTCTTTACTAGTATTTAGAAAAATTATGAAAAATGTCAGACTACAAGCTACTTGTTGTATGTGGTGGGACTGACCATGACCCTCCAGTTGTTGCACAAGGCTACATAACTTAGAAAAAATTACATTTTCCAACATAATATTAAACTATTCATGTAAGAAGAACACCATTAAAAAACACGTGAAAATCATTTTAAATCCTAAAAAGCTGGTTCTGAAAAATCATTTGTTCGATGCCAGTTGCCTACTTTATTATTGCAATGCAAAGAAACTCATACATTTTTAAGTTTGGCTAAAGTTGACTTTTTAAGTGTTTTGAGCCAGACATAAACTACGCTTCATGGAGAAAGTTGGTTGCCTTATCTAATTTCCAATATATTTGCCTATTGCTATAGCAGTGGTTCTTTCAATCCGATCTCCTCCAGAAGAATGAAACGATCAATATTGTTTGAGATAGTTGCCTAAGAGCAAAGTAACACAGTTAAATCTGTCCAGTTTTCAGAGCAAATGAGGGTTAATGCCTCGCTGTAACGGCCAACGTTTCCAACACAAGAAGCGTTCGGATGTTCAATCAGAAATGACAGCTGAATGAATCCTTAAGCCTCTCGGCTGTATGGACACGGAGTGGACAGCAGTCGCTGCTTTACAGCTGAGGAGGAGATTTTGTGTAACCTTTCTCCAGAGATTTAATAGGATTTTACTTCCACTCTCAGTGACTTTCTGCCTGCTCTTGTTGCTCAGGAGGATCCAGAAGTTAAATTGAACAAGGCTTGGAGCAAGAAAATGTTCCCATGGTGTTTGGAATTAGGAGCAAGCTCGCATTAAGTTTTTATGACAGTTTGTAGATAGCTGCTCCTCGGGCTATTGGGGGATGCAATCTTCACGCAGCATGGGCGAATTGCTCTTTTTTATTATACCGCGATTTTTAAGGTTTAGCAGATGGTTCAGGAACCACTTTGGACGCCAAAAAAAAGTGTGAACTTGAGTTAGTTAAAGAAGCCATATTTAATTGTCTATAATATTAATATCATTATTGTTGTTATCAAAAATAATAAAAACAACATTATATTATTATTATTGTTGTTGTTGTTATAGTAATAATAATAATAATCATTATTATTATTACTACTACTATTATTAATAATATTACTGTTATTTGCCAGGCTTTGGTATTTACAAGGTGGCGAAATCACATGAATTTGTTTGATCTCATTTTTTGTTTTGGAAAATCGTATCATAATAAAATGAAGTTATCGCATATTGTTTAAATATACTTTGCATTACTAATAACCGTGAACTCTCTGTCTTCCTATGCTAGTATTTTGTCATAATCCAAATTAAATATGTATTTGACGGATAGCATTATTTATTTACTTTGAACACAGATAATATCATTATCATGAATTCTTTTGCCATTATAACCGGCCAGTGAAGGTGTAATATTGTGACAACCCTAGTTATGCATAGTGTGCACTAAAGAATCATGCACAGTAAGACCAGGAAGGTACATTATGTGAATGCGTTCAAGTATGATTTTATGCTACCAGAATGCTCCCTATTGAAATATCTCTATGTGTCAATCACCAAGTAGCTTGTCTTAACCTGGCCCTCTCACAACATTATTTCACAACTTCTCACTACATGACACAAGATAAGATAAGTGTATCACAGACACGCACAGTCCTCCATAAAAGCAGAGGTGCATTAAAAATGCATTGCAATAATGAACCACAGGAGAGGCCATTCCTAAATGTAAGGAGGAATCTCTCAGGCAATGGTTAGCTGAGCTGTCTCATCATGTTAACCTTGCCTGAGTCCTGAAGAGCACTCTATTTTGGAAGCGCTGCGAGGCCCGTGTGTGCACGAGCGCGTGTGTATGTGCATATGTAGATGTGTTAACATGCCTCTTGTCCCGCTGTCTCCACTATTCCACCTGCAGTCAAGAACACGCAGTCACATGTTAATGCTGAACCTGACCGCTGCAGCCATCTCTTATCTAAGGTCCCTTCATGATTCTGGGGCCGCTGTCCTGGGATACGGACTGGGGCTGACTGATGTGAGCTGGAAGTGTTCGATGTGTTCTCGTGCTGTGGTGACATTTTGTATGTAGAGACTGGAGTATGTTAAAAAGAGGAAAAGCTCTTTTTCCTCCCATTTCCTGTTTTAGTGGGAAACAAAGCAAAGATTTCAAGCGATTTCATGGGGTTACATACACTTTCTCCTTGTGATTATTCATTGAACCCCAAAGCCAGATTCAGTCAAGGTGGGATCAGAAATGACTTTGTCTGAAAAGAGCTGACAAGTTGCATAGCACTGACTTGAAAATGCAGGAATATGCATTTATATGTATAATGTTTTCATAATAATTAACAGAATGAACTGTGCAAAATTAAATTGTAGTTGTGTTTTGTGAGTGAGTGAACACATGCAAATGAAAGTTTTAAACTTGTTTATTTGACCTGTCAGTTAGGACATGTGCTGAAGTGCTTATGTGGACAATCATGTTTGAATCTGGCTTGCAACAGCTTCTGATGCTATGTTGCCTAATGAATTGGAAAGAAAATAAATGTAGAGCACCTTTTGTAGTAAATCACAGAAAACGACAGATTTTGAACTAAAGTAAAAGTATTTGAGTACTCTCCAGTCCAGACAGTTGTTTACTTCTTTACTTCTATCAGAGAGGTTGAAACTTTCGTTTTTATATTTCAATTAATTATTTAAATCATGTACCTCATAAAACCGTTAAACCCTGTAAAAGAGAAAAATTTGTTTAAAGATGATACATTATTTAAATAAGAGAAGTCAACACAAAAATACAATACTTGTAAAAAACCTAATGACTTAATAAATACTGTAAAGTTAAAACGGTATACTTACAAATTATGCATGATTGAAACAATAATCATTTCAGACAGTAATACACCATGATACAACGTTTTTAGAAATAAATACAGTTATTTTTTGACGCAGTTTAGCATACAATTTTGCTTTGCCAGTTCATTAAAGTTTATCCATCAAACTGGAAATGGATGTTTAAGTTGAGTGGGTATAGTGTTCTTTTAAGCCCATTGGCGAATGCTGTAGATAATACAGTATTTAAAGTCATTATGAGCTCGAGCGTCTGATATTCTTCCTAACCTTAACCCCGAGTATAAACAATAAATTTGATTTACAGTAATATATTTAATTGAGAAAACAGCACAATTTTTTTGAATCCCAAAAATTTCATTGATTTCACATGACAAATGTGACATCTCAATGACATTAGAGCTTAGGTCCTTAGGTCGTTTTAATTAGATACTGTACGTCGGTAGATATTAAACTGAATGCTTTCTTTATTAATTTGCTCTCATCACAAATAAATGCATAAAAAAGGAGTTTAATGTTACATCTCAACATCTCATTCCAACATTGAACACAACATTGAAACAACTGAACACAGCAGTCTTGTACATGGACAGGTAGTCGATTGGCCACATGCAAATATCAGCCTTAACTGCTTCCTTTTTGGGTGGGGGGATACATACATGTATTATGTGGCATATTTTAGAAAAAGAGGAAACTTTAAGAAAAGATCAATAAAATAGCTCAGTTTCTCTCTCGCTCTCTCTCTCACACACACACACACACACACACACACCTGGTGTGTAAGAGAAGAGGTGTGAGCATTCGTCTTCTCCTCAGGCTGACAAACACCTTCATTGTGACACTGATCTCAGCAGACATCCTCACTGACACTGCAAAGTTCCTGCTCGATGGCTCCGTCTCTGTTTTCAATGGAATGTCTCTTGTTATTCAGCTTTAACTTCTAAAGGGCACATCATTACACACAGTGTACCGTTGTTTACAGCTGACTAGGAGACAGTTTTTAATTGCTATACCTTAAACCCTATTAGCTCTACAATGTCTTTTTAGGGGCCACACTTTTATCTTTTTTAGTACTATTTAGCATAATTCTTTAACATGATCCTTTCCGTTCTCTCTCTGGTGCTTAGAAGTAAATAAGCACTTTATATATATATATATATATATATATATTAGTGCTGTCAATCGATTAAAAAAATTAATCGGATTAATCACACATTTTTTCTGTGATTAATCACGATTAATCGCACACAACTATTTTATTTTAAAATATACTTTTACATTTTAATAATTTCACATTTAATCTTCAAATTGATGTAGAAACAACATATTTATTTAACAGCATCATTTTATGAAAGCTAACATTTTGATATTAGCATTGTAACTGATGTCTCTATTAAATTGATTATTTTAACATTAATTATAGCCATTCAACAGTATAATTGAGAGCTCATGTAGGAAATTGAAGGACACTTTACAGTCTTTAATGCTAAATTATAAATTAAATGCAGAAGAATTCTCATTAAAGCTATAAAATCACATTGATTTCTTCTTTGATTAACATTAGTGACAGGAGTCACAGCAGCACGTTTAAGAACGCGGCCCCTTTAAGAGCTGTCTTAGTACGCAGATCTGACCGTCACCGCACTCCCATTTTCACAACTCTTTGCATTCATTTAAGATTTTATTTTACACCTTGAAATCTGTTCTTAAGAAAACGCTAGACAAAACGGGCTTTCTGACATAATCTTATGTGGTTTTATCCATTCAAGCACGAAAGAGAACCTAACACGGATGCGCTGTCTGACAGAGATTCACCGACGCAGCCTTCAGCCCGTGACTGTTTACACCAGACTAGACCTCGCATTGCGTTTTGCCGCGTCCCACAGTTTAGAAGCTGTCTATCTTCATTGAACGCGTCAAAGCAACTGTTTCAAATCGCGCTTAAGTGGTTTAAAAGCCTGTACAAGAATAAGAGCGTGATTACATAATGTAACGCTAGACAAAGGATGTCAAAACAAACGGATGCTGCATTAATTGCGATAAATATTTTCTCACGCGTTAATTTGAAAAAATTAATCGCATTCGTTAACGTGTTAACGTTGACAGCCCTAATATATATATATATATACTGTATATATATGCTTTTATATTTAGATTGTGATGTCATAACCATTTTTTGACTGAGCCACAGATGTGACATCACATAACCCCTTATGGAAGACCAACAAAAACCATGCTAGTCTTTCTGTCGCTGTGAAGCCTCAAAAACGTTTATTTGTCGATTATAAATCAATGTCAAAATCAGGCTCATATTGTGTAGTCTGAACCCAACATAGCTTTTTCTTAAATGTTTTCCATGATATGACCCCTTTAAGTCATCTTGTTTCATCAAAAACCATCACTGTTATGGAATTTCATTTATCTTCACACTCTCTGCGGTTCAGGTGGAGCACATGAATTACTTTAAAAGAAGCCCCTTTATTCCAGGGTGACACATGCGCTGGAGAGTTGTAAAGCAGAGCTTATTATTGGAATCGAGGGTAGAGATGCTGTTATCCGCTATGAAAAATGCAAAGGCCAGCACATTTGCAAACAAAAAACTTCATCTTCATTCGCTGCCATTTGGCTTTTGTTCCACATGTCATTTACTGACAAAGACTTTCTACATCTGAACAAAGAGGAATAATGAAGCTGGCGTCTCAACTGTAGGCAGCAGTCAATGCAAGTTTAAAGACAAAATCTCTTGTTTTATTCTTCTCGTTTGGAAAATACAGCTAATTGTTTTCATGGACTCACCCTTGTGTTTTGTGTAACACAGAAGAAATGTAAGGGAATGTGGATGGTGTTTCCCACACAAATGATGTAAAAAGTTAAATGTAGAGCTTCAGAAAGGACAAAAAGTAAAAATATTGTGTTGTGTAAACATATATTGTGTATCCTGCTTATCAATACATAAATAGTTGGACACAACTTTTTTTATTTTTGTTGATATTGACTTGAAGTACCTGGATAATACAGTTTCAGACCTCTGAATGTCGTGACTGACCAGAGTCATAGACCGTGAAAAAGATGTACGACACACCCCCATTTACTTACACTGTAGAATCAAGCCAACATGTCCGAGATATGGCCGGTTGCGCAGATGATGTCATTCGAAGCCACAGTCTGTAGTTAATGGGAGGTGGATGTCCCAGATGACTCAATCGTTTGTGTTCTGCAGAGGAAAGGAAGATACAGATTTGGGATGATACGAAGGAAATGAGAGTAAATGATGAAAGACATTTTAACTGTAGATGAACTGTCCCTTTAAATAAACAAACTGAGAAAGAGAAAAACATCAGTTCATTCCACAAATATTTAATGCACACGCTGTATTAAATATTTATGTTTTTCTTTTTCTCACTTGATTTTTTTAAACGACCTGCATCTACAAAGATTCTGCATTAACTTATCATTTATTTAGATGGAACAGAACGGTCTTGGGATGTGTTTTAAAAGTTATAAAATAAAACTTAAAAACGTGGTGCAAGATGGTATAAAATGTAAAATGTATATTGACAAGTAATGAACAGCAATTAAAAAGAATATATAGTAGTGTGTATATATAGTACAGTCACTGGTCCCATTTTTTTTTTTGCATGGGTAACGTTTTTAGTCCTTTTCCTTGGGACCCCACAATGTAAGCTCCTGCGGTGTAGTATAGGTTTGTATGACTTTTGTGGGGACAAGTAAAACCTGACACACACACACACATATTTCTCACATGACTGCTTGCCGAAAGCCACATTTCCTTGGCCATGTAGCTTTCGGCAAGCAGTCATGTGAGAAATTGACAACACTCCGGCAAGAGAGAGTCAGAGACAGAAAGAGAGAATGTGCTTGGTATGGTTACGTTAACAGACCTGTATTAAGATTTCTCTCCCCCCTCTCTCTCTTTCGCACGCACGCACGCACGCACGCACGCACACACAAATATCTTCCCTCAGTCAATTTCTCTCTATCTGGGTTCTAATGGAAGAGTTGAATACTGTGTATGCGCTGTCCTCTACTGCCCTCTTCTGTTCACAGCGTGCAGCAGCTGTGATGTTGACAGGGAATGGTGTTTTGTAAGCAAAAAATCCTTTGATGACTCATTGTTGATTTTGGTACAAACCAATCTGGTGTCCCGGGCCTGGTGGGTTTCGAAAAAAATTGAAGCGATTTAATGAGGATATTAAGTAATTGCTTTTCACTGGTCCATGGTATGTTTAAATGTATAATTCATCCAAAAATTAAAATTCTGTCATCATTTATCCTCTCGTGTTATTCAAAACCTTCTGTGGTTCTGTTGAAGACAAAAGAAATGTGTCCGTGGTTTTGTGTCCATACAATGGAAGTCAATGGGGTCCGATGTTGTTTGGTTACCAACATATTTTAAAATATCGTCTTTTGTGTTTTGCAGAAGAAAGAAAGTCATACAAACAAGAGGGTGAATAAACGATGAACGAAATTTCATTCCGAGTCCCTACTGGCTTGCAGATGATCTACCTATTGTGCTTCGGCTACTGTAATACTCTGAACAAGTCACATGATCTGTTTTTGAGACATGCAGATGTCACAGGGGAGCTTGGCCCAACCAGTCATGAGCTTACGCCAAATATGGCCAAATGCAAACCAGTTTTAAAAGTCTTAGACTAACAAAAAAATAAATGAATATAATTACGTAAAATGCTTAATGACAATAGAAGTACATTGGGGCTTTTTGAAACTATTTAATATTTAAATTGTTTTACGCATTTGTTTTTACATCTGCTGTTTTCTGTAATTGTTCTATTGAGGATAAAAATATTTGCTGGTAGATTGTATTGAAAGTGCAGTGACAGCCTGAGATGGAAACAATAAATAAATTATTAATACTTCGTTCTGACCACTAGGGGGCAGATGCTCCACTTAATTGGACCAAATAGCCCAAATTTTCTGTTTTAAATTTTTGTTGAAGATTTTTTTTTCATTTTGAGAAAGAATTTGTGTTGTGATAAAACAGGCCCGGTACCAGCCTGGCTCGACTGGAGGGGGGCAATCAGATATTCTGCTTGGGCAACAATGTATATAACCATAGTTCATTGCATGCAGCATTTTGATATTATTTCTGTGATTGAATTGACAGATCATTATACGTTAGATTGTACAAATGGGATGTATTTAATTTTTTGAATCATCAGCCTGATATTTTTGGAGGGGCCCAAAGAAAATCTGGGGGGAAAACTCCCCCTAGCCCCCCCGGACATGGCCCTTGATGCCCATAAGAGTTTTCAAACGTCCAGTTAACCATTCCATTGCTTAGTTGCATTTTAACTGTGGCGTAAACTTTGGTTTGCTTTGTAAATTTTGTTGTGTTATCGAACTCTGGGCCACCGTAAAATATTCTTCACGCACCTAGGGAGGAGACAGTCTTGTTTAACCTGTTAACGCAGGTGAGTGTGATTCCCACATTAGAGTCGGCAGGCGGAGAGTATCGTAGTTAATAAACCCCACCCCCGTCGTCATTGCCGATTTAGTTGGTAATTATGTAAAGTGCAGATGACTTCCATTTCCAGCAAGGCCCTTTGAAAATGCCTCTGTCCTCATTTCAATTCAAAATGAGCTTTGGATCTGTTGATATCTCCCCGAAAACACATCCAGCTGTGCTGTGCCTTATTTACGTGTGTGTTTAAATACACACACACACAGTTCGACAGTGTACCACACACCCTGGCAATAGTGTCTGTTTGGTTTGCTTTTAGAAAGACTGTTTAAGAGAAGAGTTGGCGGTTCCAGACAGGGGATTAATATGCTCTTCATTAATGCTTAAGAGCTCCCTTGACACTCAGCAGGTGTGTAACAGCAAAAGCAGGGACGCTAGGTTTCAAATATGTGATGAATTGGCCGCTGTAATTGGGAATTAATGCATGCTAATAGAGTCGCTTGAACACAACCCTGTTGTTTTTAAAGCACTTGTGCTTGAACATAGCCAAATTAGATTTATACAGACGAAACAAGATTGCTCTTTAACAGCAATTTGGCATTTAGACCCATTAAGGTAAGGGATAGTTCACCCAGGGCGTGGTCTGGGGGGATAGGGGTGCATTGCCCCCCCCAGATTTTTGGGGGGACCTTCAAAAATAAAATACTTATTATTAAAACTTACTAAATTCTTATTTGTATTGTCTTTGAAAAAATGATCTATCAATTTAATCACAGAAAAATGTAAAATTATGCATGCAATGAACTTTGATTGTTTATCTGCCCAACCAGAATATTTAATTGCCCCCCCAGTCGAGCCAGTACAGGGCCTGAGTTCACCCTGAAATGAAGATACTTCTATAATTTATTTTTATGGACGTGTGTGTGAGGGTGGAAATGTTTTTATATCCCGGTGGGGACCTAAACCTGAATGCACACCAACACATGGGGACTCGTGTCACCATGGGGAACAAAAATTGAGGTCCCCATGGGCAAAAAAGCATATAAATTGTACAGAACAATATTTTTCAAAAATCTAAAAATGCAAAAAGTTTTCTATGATCTTTAGGTTTGGGGTAGGGGATAAAATATACAGTTTGTACAGTATAAAACACATTACGCCTATGGACTGTCCCCACGGAGATAATAAACCAGACATGTGTGTGTGTGTGTGCGTGTGTGTGTGTGTGTGTGTGTGTGTGTGTGTGTGTGTGCGTGTGTGTGTGTGTGTGTGTGTATTTTAGCAACATAGTGGGTCTCAAAATTACTGGAATATTCCTATGAAAGATAATACATTTATTTATTAAATAATCTTTAGCCTAGAACAATGATGATTTTATATAAAAGTAACTTTCTCTCCATGTTGCTCCGCCAGTCTGACTGGTGTCATTTGTTTAAGGTGTTCTATCATTTCTGGCAGTTGTACATGTGTGTAATTCACATTATTTTCTGCACAACGGCTCGGCTGTTAAACGCCGTCTCTTCCATCATTACACAAAGGCAGCCAGCTACTATCAGCCAGTGGCTCATTCTTCTTTCTTCACCACCGAAACTCCAAGCAGGTATTTCACGGCTGGTTGCCTTTTTTAATCCATTTTCCCAGAAGCTCATTTTAGCTCTGTGAGGTAGCATTCAGGCTGAAAATAAAAGGATACTGTGTATGTTAGAGATGTGAAAACAGCACCTATCTGGTCATTGGAGGTATTTCTCTGCACACAGCAGATATATTTTTGTATGCTTTTGTAACCTCTGGCTAAAAGTAGAACCCTGACTACGCCACCTAGGTCATTTCTCCACCCAGGAAAATAAAATAACACCCAAAAAAAGAATTAAACCAAAAGGAATTACAATAATATGAAGGACCCTGCTGGTTTGGATGGAATTAAAGACAGAAACGTGACTTTCCGGAATAGTATACATTTATTTAACCAAAACAATCATTAAAACGGCAAACGAGTAACTTTTGCTTACTGTTGCCCCACGTGGTTGTTTAGCGGAATTGTCTGTATGCAGTGTCGTAAAAACTGTCGCAAAGATTTATGTATCATTTCTCCGTAATTATAAACTGTAATGTCAACAAAGAACGGTAAGTAAGCCTAGTTGTTTTTGCTTGCATAGTTGGTCTCGTGTATGTACAGAGCGTGCTAGCTACATGGAACATTTGTATTTACCCGAAACACAACGCATGGACTTGAATGTGTTTTGTAACCTATAGTACTTTTCTTTTGTTATTATATCGGAAGTCACTAAACACAATCGCGACCAGGCATTGTGTTTTGTGTAATATATGTTATAACTACAGTCAACTCGGTATGAAAACAGCGCATAGCATGTACATATATATATATAACGACAACATTAGCCTAATCAAAGACTGAACTGTTCAACATTCACATGGTTTACTGGTCTGAACAAACTAATCTGCTACTTTTTACCATAACACGTTTAGTGTGGTTGTTTAGTCTTTATTTACAAGCACTACACACATTCATGACGAGACACGACAACATGCTAACTATCGACACCGGCAACCATATATTATCTCTCAGCTACCTTACGCTTATAAAGTGTAAGGTAGCTTACCGATGTAAGGTGTAAGTGTAAGGTAGCGAACCGGTGGTGCGCCAATGACACAGACTAATAACAAATACGTTCAAAAGTACAGGACAGTAACAAAAAATTTACAAATAACACTTACAAATCAAGGAGCCAAACCACTAGGTCTGCATCCGTTTTGCAACCCGTTGCCTCTTGCTGCTCGCGCCACCAAGTGTAAGCCTGTCCGATATTGATTCGTGACTGGCCTCCTGTCCGATCACTCTCTCGCTTTCTTTTCTTTGCTTCCTCCGACAAAACCCTCTTTGGTTTTTTGGCTGGCTCTGCCATGGTGATGTTTTGGATAGTTTCGTCTTACTGTTAGCTCTGCTGTTAGCCAACTTCTCCCAAGCTACGACTAAAACGTGACGTATGCCGTAAAGCAGGGGATAGGCGGGGCTTGTACCAGCCCGAACACCAAAGTTACAAGTGCAATTTCAGCCGATAGGAGGCTGCTTAGGTAGTAACGGCAGTAAAATTCGTCCAGTTAAAAGTTATCCTACCACTAAAATAATTTTAGAGACATTATTTTAAGGTCAAAAAGTTACTCGTTGCCGCTTTAACTCTAAAATGAACCTCTTAAACAGTTGCCAGTCATTTACCATCAGTTGATAAATTAAATCCACTTTAACAGAAGTGACAAACCACACAGCAAATCGGTGCATAATTATTAAAGCAAGTGATGAACCAAAAAAAGGCAAAACCAACAAAAAACAAACAAATAGTCTCTCCCCCTCTGTTAAGCCTCAATATCACATCAGATAATCACATGTGGCTATATACCCTGCAATAAACACTGATACAAACAAAAGAAAGAAAGAAAATAAATAAAACAAAAAAAACCACACAAACAACCGAAGCACAATAGGTAGATCACACCTCGATAATTGCGCCGCACAGGTGTGCTCAGTATCAGGACGCAGCTCCACGCCAGTGGGCGTATCTTCCCATTTAAAATATACACCATTCAGAAACAAATAATAATAATAAAAAAAATATATTAAAAACACTTAACCTGTGACACTTAGATCGCACATGTGCATTTACAGTATTTTTTTGCTGTAATTACATTGTCCGGATAGTTCACCCCATAAATTATTCCCCCTTTAGTTGTTCCAAACCTGTTCCAAATTTCTTTGTTTAGTTGAACACAAAGAAAGATATTTGGAAGAATGTTAGCAAGCAACAGTTCTGAGGCACCATTGACTACCATAGTAGAAACAATTAACTAACCCTTTAACTGCACCTTACGGACCCCTGTAGGCCTGGAGAGGTATTGCGATTTGTCACAATGCGCATGCATCAAACGCCTGTGTATACCTACGAGTCAAATTAAGTAGTTTTTGCAAGGCTGTGCATTCGATTGTGCTTAGGCAAAAGAAACAAAACATACGTAGGGCCTTAGACTACAGGTTATTTTTATTATTTTCTATAAAGTTTAAATTTTTTAAGTAATTGTTGGTACATTTTACCTGTATTTACCATACATTCAAATTAAAATGATGCTATATTAAAATGATAAATATTTGTATACATTATATACAAGCTCTAAGAACTAAGTTTCTAAGTTACTGATAATTTACAGTCAAGACAGATTTTAACATAAACTTGTTGACCTTAAGGTAAACGGTTAGAAAAAGTGAAGTGTATATAGATGGTTTCAGCGGCAAAAGAATTAACTTCCGGTAGACCTCCGCAAAGAATCAATAACGGTTGAGTAGTTTTAGTTTAATACAATTAATTTACAATAAAATAATAATTCATATTAATATAAATTCAATTTAAATTGTTATATTCTAACCAAACACAGACCGAAAGTTTACTTCGGGCCAAGCGTGTCTGTCCAAAACTTGACATTATGTCTATAATGTCAAGTTTCAAACGATATTTATCTGGTACAAAAGCAGGAAGGCCAAAGAGGGTGACAGCATTAAATTTGAGCAAATAAATTAGTACAGTTTATTTAATAATAAAAGATTTGTTTAAAATTGCTGTTGCATTAATTGATGTGAAATTTGTTAAAATCCATGTAGCTTGAAGTTATTCTTTAAGATTCCTTATTTTGTAAGCAAGTTTTTTTTACACAGAGATTTTGAAGTTGTTGTTTAATTTTAAGTGCACACTGTTCACTCTTTTCACAGAGGCGTCTATCCTGAGCTACGACGGCAGTATGTATATGAAGGTGGTGATGCCCACTGTCACACATACAGAAGCTGAGGACGTGTCTCTGCGCTTTATGTCCCAGCGTGCCTTTGGTCTGTTGATGGC
Organism: Triplophysa rosa; assembly: GCF_024868665.1. Lineage (NCBI taxonomy): Eukaryota > Metazoa > Chordata > Actinopteri > Cypriniformes > Nemacheilidae > Triplophysa > Triplophysa rosa. The sequence goes on from NC_079904.1 coordinate 21,283,617, forward strand.
AGCCACGTCACGTGAGTCCGCAGACACACTGCGTCTGGAGCTGGACAGCGGCCGCGTCAAACTGACCGTCAACTTAGGTACCGTATACCGCAGTCTCTCTCTCTCTCTTGCATTCTCGTTTCTCGATCGTCCGTTTATCAAATATGCAAGTCATCATCTCTCCAACACTTCAGTGTTATTTCTTGATCTGCATGTTTTGCTCCTGTTTTTTGTTCTTTTGCTTTGTTTGCGAGTGATGTGGACAGACTAGCTCTCATCACCATCTCTCGTAACCTCTGACCTCATGATCTACACGACACATCTGCGCCAGCCATTGTCATAGACATCCTCATGAAGTTACTGACACAGAAAGTGTTTTAAAAAACCAGCATGTTATTGCAGTTATTCAAAGAAACACTGATAAACATAGAAGTGTTCCACAATTAATAGCGATCAGAATAAAAGTTTGCGTTTACATAATATATGTCTGTGCACTATGTATGTCAATTTTGTATTTAGATAGACACACACTTACATGTATAAAATGTTTTATTTTATTAAATAATTCAATTAATATTAATATACAGTATACATGCAAATATTTCCTAAATATATACACGTATTAGTATGTGTATGTGTTTCTAAATACAACATAAATATGCACAATGCACAGACATACAGTATATGACGTGAACACAAACTTTTATTCTGGATGTGATTAATTGTGATTAATCGTGGAACAGCCCTAGACAAATAACACAACTGTTCATATTAGGGCTGGGCAATGTTGGTAAACATTTATCATTTTAAGACTTTTAAGAATCTTCATTATTTAAAGTCAGTTTTATTTGTATATAAGGTTATATACATAATCATTGTTAGCAAATCTGTAACTTCAGGCATTCGCTTTGTAAAAATGTGTCATATTTCTCAAAGACTTTTCTTAAGGTTAGAACCAAAATGGGAATGTGTGTTAAAATGAATGCAATATTTATTATATTCATTAATCATAAATAAATGGTTTCAAATATCACCCAGCCCTAATCGCCTCTGGTCTTACGGTAAGATGGTTTTAACAATCAATTGTGTATATATTGTATAACAGTTTTTTAACGCTATCAGGAAAGTACCCATTTCCATCCCTCGCCCTTAACAGCATTTCTTGCGCCTTATTCAAAGATGGTACTCACCCCTTCAAAGGCCTTTAGCCTGCGGCCCTGTAAGCTAACAGCCCGAGACCAGAGCACCCAGTTTACCTGCAGCTGGTGACCACTGAACATGGTCAGGACACACACTACACACGCAACCTCATTTCATATGCAACATACACTGTACAACACATCACAAGGACTCACAATCTGAAATATTTTTCAACATCATTATACATTTCAGTACTGTTGTTACTAAATCCCATTATTAAGTTGATTTCCAATGCCAATTTTAATTTTCTGTTCAAGCCATTTAGCATACACATACTTGTTTGGCACAAATATGCATATCCACCAGAACATTCAGTGTTCTTTGGACCAGTTTGATCTTGATGTCTGATATCTGTCTGTATTTTATGAAAAACATGCTAGAAGTTTGTCGATGGGTTGACCGCTGTACGGTGCTGGTGCTTCTTGGACCGAGGCTGTTCGCTCCCACTTTTCTGTTGCGGTTGACGGCACATGATGAAAATGGCCGTATGGATTCCAACCCGGAGTACAAACCTGTTATTACAAGAATCTGCAACCTGCTAAGAGATATTTGTCCAGTTGGCGTCTAGGCTAATCGTTTGAATATATATATACAAAAAATAAAGAAGTTGCCAAAAAATAAATTAACAAAAAATAAAAATCGGGGTTGATGAATCCATTTGGCCTAGAGTTGGCGGCCATTTTAAAGGAATCATTATGTATATCAAATGGCAAAAATATCACCTTAAATTGCACAAAGCAAACATTTGATCAGCTACAAGAAAAGCTTTTGAAAACGATTTGTTAACTTGAACAGTTTTTCTCATACAGCTTTTACAGTGGCTCCAAAAGTATTCATACACTTAAGTCACACTTTAAAATGTATGAATGCCTTTGTGTAGAACAAAATATCAAACTAAGTGATTTTAGAGACAAACAGCACAAAGAACACTTTTAAATTAAACATTTCGGAAAGTGTGTTCAAAGTTGAATAACACAAAATTTATTAGAAAATGTTATGCATTCTCTAAAAATCCCTGTGGAAAAGTTGCTTTAAAAAAGTAGTATCATTTGTTTGAAGATGCAACCTGGTTTGATATTTTGCCTATAATGTAATTACGTTCACACATTTGTAAGTGTGTCCAAAACGTGTCTATAGTGCCCTAACACTTTCGGGGCCGCTGTAGATGTGACAAAGATATTGGCCTAAACTGTTTTTTGGAAGTAAGTTCAAAATGGCCGCCGCTCCATGTGCTCGTCCCCGGAAGGTGGAGTTTCTGTTGTTGGATGTCTGCAGCTGTAACCTTGAAGGACGCGATTTCATCTGTCACTTGTTCTCCCCCATCTAGATTGTGGCAGGATAAACTGTAACGCCAGTAAGTGCTCAATCTGTTCTTCATACTTTATTCTTACCGTTCACATTGTTTCAGCTGAATGCTACAGTATAAGAAACAGAAATCTTAGGAAAGGAAATGATGTTGTGTAATTTCTCACAGGTGGGACATTTTTGAACAATTTTTGGAACAGTGCTTACACTTAAGTTTGTTGTTGCAAATGTAGTAAATCATATATGGGGACGATTTATTTTTGTCTACAAAACGAATGTGAGCATTTAGCTCAAAATTATTTTTAAGAAAATGAACATTTTTATTTTAAAGATTTGTCCAAACTTTTGACTGGTCGTGGATTCTGTTCCATGTTTTATGTACTGTTAAAGTGTTAATGCTAAGGCATATTAAAAATGGTAATTTTGTGGTGCTTTTTTTACTGTAACTGCTCTTACTCATCTAAAGGCTTCCAGTTCCTGATCCCCTGACCTTACTTATTTCATCATGTTCTGATGCTTAATGGAATGATTATTAATTTAATAATTAAAGCAAAATTAAATTACATTGCATTACAAATTTACATTAAAGCAACAGTACACCCCAAATGAAGTTTTCAGCATTTATTTACTCATCCTTATGTTTTTACAAACTTGTTTGACTTCTCTCTTCTGAAGTTAACAAAGTGAATATTTTGAAGAATGAGCTGTTTTTATACAATCGAACTGTATCAAATTAAATGCATTTCACTTGTGCATCTTGTGTACCATAAATGTCCTTTTTGGAGCTTGCAAATGGGAAAAAGTAAGACATTCTTCAAAATATCATAGTTTGTGTTTGCAAGGCATAAGGTTGAGTAAATGATGAACTTTTGGGCTTTTTTGGGTGAACTAAGTTCAAAGACTTGGTACCCCTTTCAATTGATTTAATAAGTACATTTTTTCCTTTGAATCAGTTGTTCACCTTGGAGTTGGGTGGTTTCAAAGAATCTTAATTGAAGAATTCAGTAAATGTCTTTTATTGAAGAATTTTTGAAATGTCTATGCAGTCATGTTTCTCTGGCTTGTTATTCGTAATATAAATATATTTATCTAAAAAACAATATGACCTGCAGCCAATCAGTCATCAGTCAGTTTCAAAGCAACAACATAAATCTTACTGTGCACGCACGCTTTTGTGGTCCAAACTTAATTCCGGTAAACACCCGAATAGAGTCAATTTCTCATATCAAGCAAAAACATATATATAATTAAGTAAATTACATTAGCTAGCAAGAAAAAGTATGTCTAGCCAGTATTATTTTGGGTTGCCAGTAGAAGAACCATTACTTGGCTAAACTTAAATGTGACAAAGTAACACGATCCGTTCAACAAATTGTTTATTTTGAAAAATGTATATACAATAAAATTCAACAAGTTGTTTATTCAATACAATTATTATACAATAAAATATGACTATAAATGAATATAAATATAAATTAAAGTTAAAAGACCAATCAAAAGACTCCCTGTCTATGGCCATAAGGGCTGTGTTTAGGTTTAAGTAAAAAATGTTAACATATACATTAAATGCCATTAGGTTTATTTAACATGTGAATTGCATTTACCTAATTTATTGTCCGATGGCAATAAAAAAGCACTAACACAACATTTAACGCACAGAGCAAACCCATAACAATGAATCTCATTTATCAAGAAATGATGGAAAAAACATGACTTCATTAATGAAATTTAGATTGGACTTTTAACAGAAGTCATTTGCCATATGGTAGAATTTATTCATCAGTGCTCGGCAAAAATGAATGTGTATGAGTAGTATTTCTTTTACCTGTAATTAATTGTTACTTTGGATGTTATTTGCAATGTTTAGGTTTATCTCAGGCATGGTAGCAATGTATAGACATGATTGAGATGAGTGTAAAAATCACATAAAAAGCTGTAATTTTCAGACAGCTGAGGTGCCAGTTAAATACCGTAAAATAACAGTTTTGGATGCGTAAAATTACATGTTTTCACATTTTTCTTCTAAATTTTACCACGTTTACCGTATTACACTGTAAAAAAAATACGGGAGTCGTGCCACTCGGCAGGGGAGTCGTGCCACTCGGCGGCCATGTTTGCAACGCCTCTGGGCAGCTATTTATGTCTTAGCAAGTCCACAGTCCTATCTTATTGAATGGGGGAAGGAAGATATTTCTAAAATCACAATTAAACCGCATATTTCCGATCAATAGTAAACATGACATAAACTGTATCATAACTTTGGTTTGCTAGGCTTAAATTGTGCTAAAAATCACCTTTTTGAGGTCGCCTCATGTACTGCGTCTGCGCCCAGGCTGGCAAGCGGCTCATGAGAACCCCGCCCCAGAGAATCGCCAGTCTTTACTGATTGACGATTGGCTCATTTTATTGGAAGGCGGCCTTCGCTAGAGCGGCCATATTGAGCTTTGCATTCCTCGCCATTCACTGTAAGGGCAGTGCGCATCTTGTTAATATTAATATCTTTGGTAATGCTAGGGATAACATACTGTGCAATACATACTGTACTGTGTGCTTTTTAAAATAGTATGTGAAAGCATGCAGTATGCAATTATGCATTTTTCAAATATCGTCACATGACCACACCACATTGCATACAATGTGTGTATTTATTTATTACATTTCTTTTATATTCCAGACAAATATGGTTATTCTGAACACTTTCTTAATTATGTTTGTTTAAGAAATATCACAGTATTTTGTCTTATTGTTTCTGATTAGTACTCTATAGAACACTAGAAAAAAGTGCACTTGCTGTATGGGAAATAGCTTTACATGTAGTGTGCTCCAGTTCACGCATATAAGATAATTTGTTGGGAGTGCACAATATACATATTGCAGAAATAATACGTTTAGTACAGTTGGATGGCGTACAACACATTGTTTTGCTTATGGTCTGGCCTTTTTCTGAGTAACAGCAGTAAAACTATGCATTTTTTCAATCTATTATCAGTTTTTGATATCAAGCACACATGTTTGAAATTTGTATAAGGAATAGTTGACCCCAAAATGAAAGTTCTGTCATCATTTTCTCACCTATACAACAGAAGTGAATAGGTACTGCCATTGTTCAGTTACCAAGATTCTTCAGAATGTCTTCTTTTGTGTTCTGCAGAACAAAGAAGTTCATACACGTTTGAAATGACAAGACTAAATGATGACAATTTTTTGTGTGTGTGAACTATCGCTTTAAGAATGCTTGTTTTCAGATATTACAATATGATCTTGACATGATTTATTAAAGCACTGAAAACAGAGATGTGTGTAAGCACTAACTGACATGTCATCTTTAGGTAAAGGCCCAGAGACACTGTACGCAGGCCTGAAGCTGAATGACAACGAGTGGCACTCGGTTCGGGTGACGCGGCGTGGTAAAAACCTCAAACTCATGGTGGACGATGATGTGGCAGAAGGTACGAGTGCTCTATAAAACATCAGCGGCTTGCGCCATAATATGTCCCTGTGAAATTATCGTGCATATCGCCTCCTCCTTCACAGGTCAGATGAATGGTGACCACACTCGTCTGGAGTTCAGTAACGTTGAGACCGGTATCCTGACCGAGCGGCGCTTTGCCTCTACGGCGCCATCCAACTTCATCGGTCACCTGCAGGGTCTAAAATTCAACGGCCTCCTCTACATCGACATGTGCAAGAATGGCGACATCGAGTTCTGCGAGCTCAACGCTCGCTTTGGCACGCGCTCCATCGTGGCCGACCCGGTCACCTTTAAGACGAAAGGAAGCTACCTGGGTCTTGCTACGCTTCAGGCTTACAGTACCATGCACCTCTTCTTTCAGTTTAAAACCACCTCGGGAGATGGTTTTATACTGTTTAACAGTGGAGACGGGAATGATTTCATTGCCGTGGAGCTTGTCAAAGGGTGAGTGAATAGCTAATGGAGTTTCCAGAGACTCCAGATTTTACCCAATGACCATTCAGGTTAGTATTATTAGGATTGCTGCAGTAGAAACCACTGTCTGAGACCTCAAGAACATCATATACTGTCTCACATCTGTACTTGTAAGAGAGTAAATGTTTGTTGTGGTTTGATGGAGATCCTGTTCAGCTGATTAAGACAAGAATCTAATGTTAGCTTAAAGTTAACTAAATCCAAATCCTACACTGTAAAATATCCTGTAAAAAAACAGTAATTTTCTGGCATCTGGGATGCCAGTAAAACACTGTAAAATAACAGTTTTGTCACGTGAAATTACATGGAGTAATGCTTTTCGTGTAAATTTGCAATATTTTTTATTTAATTTGACATGTTTTTTTACCGTATTTCACTGTAAAAATCACATAAAAACTGCAATTTTCGGACTGCTGGGGCACCAGTTAAATACCGTAAAAAAACAGTTTTGTCACGTAAACTTACATGGATTTATGCTTTTCTTGTAAATTTGCAGTCCTTTTCTGTAATTTGTCTTTTTTTACCATATTTCACTGTAAAAATCACATGAAAAAATACAATTTTCCGACAGCTGGGGCGCCAGTTAAATACCGTAAAATAACAGTTTTAATATGTAAAATGACATGTTTTCACGTTTTTTACTGTATTTCAAAAATCCGTGATCATCTGTAAAAAGTACAATTCTGTCCTATTAAAGTTTTTTACATCATACAGATAAAAATGACAGTAACATTCTGTACAATTACAGTTTTTTTACAGTGTATAATCGAAGATAAATCCATTTGCTCTATAGAACAAGTGTCCACTCTCATGGTCATCTCAGTCTCATTGTGGACTAACTCAGCATGCTTGTGCTCTTGGGCTGAGTGTGCTTCAGTAAAGTGCAGTACTGAGCTCTGTGTTTGTGTGTGTATGTGTGTGTTTATCAGGTATATCCACTATGTGTTTGACCTGGGAAACGGGCCGAGCCTTCTGAAGGGAAACAGCGACAGTCCACTCAATGACAACCAGTGGCACAATGTGGTGATCACACGGGACGCCAGCAACACACACACGCTCAAGGTGGACGCCAAGTCTGTCAGCCAGGTTGTCAATGGAGCAAAAAATCTAGACCTGAAAGGTCAGAGACACAGACTCACTTTACCTTTTTTGCTCACTGGAAAAAAGTGTGAAGGGTTAACGTGGTGTTAAATATAGGCTATATTATATATTATAATATATATATATATTATTATGATTATTAACATATGTCAAATATAAAATGTTAATTATTATTATTATTAATGAATCAATTTGAATTATAAAAAGTAATTAATAATAATAATAATAATTATTATTATTATTATTATAAAAATAATAATAGTTGTTGTTGTTTTGGAAAACAATTTGGAAACGATTACTATTACCCTTACTCATACTCAAGTTTTTAAGCATGAATCTACTGTAACTAAGCATCTAGGTGCATGTTTACAATTACAGAAATTGCTAAAGGAAGAAATGCAGTTAATTTTGAATTAATTTAGGGTAAATATTATCATATTGTTCTGCTCTCTTTGCAGGCGATCTATTTGTGGCCGGTCTGGGGCCCAACATGTACCAAAACCTGCCGAAGTTGGTGGTATCTCGTGAGGGTTTCCAGGGCTGCTTGGCTTCCATGGATCTTAACGGTCGTTTGCCGGACCTCATAAACGACGCTCTGTTCCGCAGCGGACAAATTGAACGCGGTTGTGAAGGTATTCACTACTCCTTCAACCTGTTTGAACTTTTCAAATTCAAACCTGATTTTACATTTGCACCTTTCCAGCACAGTAGCCACTAGATGGTGCCATGGTCAAAGGCTTGTTAACAAATCTCCCTTCAGCAGTAACCACATGTGAATATAATATAACCACAAAGTCGTTTTTAGAGTTATATAATTAATGAAAAAAGTAAAATAGTATAGTCATTAATGACCAAATTTATATTTAACACTTCCTACTAAAATAATTTTCCCTTCACTTTTCCCTCACTCTCCTTTGGACTCCTTTCCCTTTACTAACCGTCCTCTGTTTTATTGCCATTTCTTTCTGTCTCTTCCTGCTAACAAAGTTGGTTTCACTAAAGCTGACCTGCAAGGTAGAGGGACTCACCTTTGTGCCTTATACTGTACAAACACAAAAACACTACGTGTCTGGCTGAAAGTTGCAAAGGGCTTTTACGGTATATTCATATTACAAATTAAAAAATTAGATAAAAAAATGTAAGAGAAGATGAGTGCAACTACAAAACAAGGAGACCACTCAAGCCTCAAATGAAGACATTGTGTAGCGTCCCGCCGCCTTGTTTGAATTTTTTGCAGCTCGGCAACAATTCTGATCTACTGATGCTTCATAATGGATGTTTTGGTAATTTCTGATTTATATCGTGCAAAAAGCGTGTTTTCAAAAAAATGGAATGTTTCCAAAAATGAATCATTATAGAGGCAGAAATCAATACAATATGAGAACAAAAATCCTAATGCTTCTCTGGCTCAATAAAAGCATTTTCAGCCAGCACAGACCGACCTCTCCACACTAAGATCTTATTTCTGTCATGCATGTTTCTTCTTCTGTTGCTTTCTTCTTTTGGTGATGTGAATTGCTGGAGTTGACGTGACAATGTGGTTTCGGGGAATCTGGATCAAAACGATTGTTTACATTCCCTCTTCGGCTATTTCTATACATCGTAATTGTTTGGTCTGAACCAAAGTAACCACGCTTTCCTCTCCAAAATAATTTATTTATATATTATTAATAAATATTTATATTTCTTTAAATAGATATCACAAATGTGTTATACAAGAAAAAGGGTGTACAAGTTATGCGTCATCTTTTCGTTTTTATTATATTTTATTGTATTTTATTTGCTTTGTTTATTCCTCAAAACATATATGTAGGATTGTCTCTTAGATATGTTAAAGTTGTTTTGTTTTTGTTAGTCTGGTTGTTTCACTTGTCTAGCAATGTTTCTCAACTGGTGAGCTTCGGACACGACAGCTAAGAAAAACAAATTTAAAAAAAATGCAAATAATCAAATGCAATTACCCATATACAAGAATATGCATCCAGCACATTTCACATATGCTGATGCAAGAGAATGGGGTTGGATGGCGTAAATACACTTCAGTGTTTGATTTTAGTTTGACCGTACTTCTGTGCAGTAGTGAATTGGAGTAAAATAAGAGTCCTAAAGTAAAACCAATTGAGATTCATTGTTGTTTGGTATCCAGGGTGAATGCATCGATGCTGACCCATGAATGACATTGCATGCGTGCATGCGTCTTGGCTGTGCTGCGCGTGATGGAAATGCATGTTGAAATCTGTCATTACTGTTGACTCATCCCGTTCCCGTTTCCACTGTACCAGGTCCCAGCACCACATGCCAAGAGGACTCGTGTGCCAACATGGGTGTATGCATCCAGCAGTGGGAGAACTTCACCTGTGACTGCTCCATGACCTCCTACTCCGGCACTCAGTGCAATGACCGTGAGTGTCCCGTTCATGCATCCTTATTGTGGCGTTGTGTAGGGTTTTCCATCATGAAGGCTCACTGGGAATTCTGGAAACAAGGTCGAGTGATCGGCTGTGTCCGAAATCTTAAAAAGGTAGCAGTGTCTGAGGAAGAAAGGCATCGAGGTGTGAATCTGAAGGCTGGCGTAAGATCCTGTATTCTGAGATGGCCCCAGCTAGTCAATGTTTCAAGGGAACAGAGGGTCTTTTGATGCTTGTGAAATCCCACAATTCTGTTTGTGTGCTTTGGCAGTTGTGAAACGATACAGTGGTGGTTGAAAGAAGTAAATGAATATATCAATATGAATACATTTCATGAAATGGATTTCACGTAAACTTCAAGTGAAGAAATAAGCATTGATTGGTGCTTTAATGAAAAATCTGTCTGTCATTTACTCATTCGCCTTAAATTAATATTTTGAGGTTTTGTCTGTTTTGTCTAATGCGCTGCTTCAAGGTCATTTGTGTGCTGTTTGCCTTGTATAATTTTGAATTTTCGTTGCTATTCAATGCTAAGTATAACATGATGTACACAAGTACATATTACAGGACAAGACGAACACTTGAGTCAGCCAATCAACGCGCTGCGATTCATAAAAATGTCCTAGTTTTGTAAGAGGGCGGGAATGTCGAGAGTGACAGCGAGGGATATATATGGGCACAGTGAGCAGACACAGGTTAATAAGCTGTGAGTAGTTGTAATGAGGTGCGGTAAATGTTCAAATGTCACACTAGCCCGGCAGCCTCTCAAGTAAGGCGCGGCATACGCGGGAACGCTTCACCTCGAACTTTCCTTCTCGCTTTTTTCCTCCTCCATCTCTTTTCTCGTCGCTATTAATGAAGAATAAGCTTTTGTCTGTTTCTTTAATGATGTCTCCCATGTTTAACCTCTGGCAGTTGTGCGCCATTTCATCACACTGACATTTCTAATCATAGAGGCAAATTCAATTTCACCCCTCGAATGGGTTCTGGCGCTGGCGAGACGACTGTATGTGCGGTCACGGCTGTTACAGTGAATGCTGAAGCCTTGTAGCCTGTGTTCATGTTAACGGCATGAGTACGATTGATTTTTTGGACAGTGATACTTTTTTGGGAGAGTGAAGAAATTTTTTTATACTGTTTGTAAACAACGGATGGTTTTTAATCTGTGATTTATAAATTGTGATTTATTCTGTCCATTCTTAATGAAGTATAATCAAGTTACTTTATTCTGGAACAATGCAGAATAATACTTCTGGCCCCTTTTACTGTAGTGTACTGTGCGTTCATGACTTCACGTAATACGTAGTTACGTTGAAAACTTGCACGTTCAACTTGTAAACACTGACTCGTAGGTACTTCCGCCTACGTCAAGCGTGACCTTTTCAACGTAATTACGTATTACGTGAAGTCATGAACGCGCATCGCAGAACAGAGCAAGGCGAGCATTTGTGTTTATAAAGCATATACATTTTTATTTTTATTAGAAAATGGCCGATCGTTTCGCTAGATAAGACCCTTATTCGTCGTCTGGTATCGTTTAAAGCCCTTTGAAGCTGCACTGAAACTGTCATTTTGACCTTCATCCATTTGGAGTCCATTGAAGTCCACTATATGGAGAAAAATCCTGGAATGTTTTCATCAAAAACCTTCATTTCTTTTCGACTAAAGAAACAAATACATAAACATCTTGGATGACATGGGGGTGAGTAAATTATCATGAAAATGTATTTTGAAAGTGAACTGCTCCTTTAAAAAGTCGGGGTTATGTTTGTTGTCACATGACCTCAACGTTGCATTTCATTGGTTGCGTTTATCATCTCTGCACTTGAATTCAGTTTTCTGTAAAATGCCAGTCATGCATTTAAAGTCCCCGTGAATCGGAAGTAGCGATCGTCTCTACTAGAGATGGACAGATATATCGGCCAATAATCGTGTCGGTCGATAAAAGCACATTTTCACACTATCAGGGCCGAAAAAGTTAAGAAACATCACCAGTTTAATGTTCAATATTAATAGTCATTATATGGATTAATAACATTCAGAAAGTTAAGAAATATGAATTTAATCGGTATCGGTAGAAATCACAGAAAGTTAGCATCGTACAAAGATAGTCTTTACTTGAGTGTTTCAGAATAAAGTGGAAATGACGTATTTTAGAAGTGGAATATCGAATGAGAAAAGTAGCGTGGCTTGTGTTTTTTATGCTAATTGATTTGGTATAAAACAGAAATGAAACTGGTAGCCGACTGAACGTCGGAGTGATGTTAGACATAAAATAAACACGTCATGTGCCTAAAAACACTGTTTGCAGAGCTAGGCTAAAAATAAAGAACTTTCAGATATCAATCTGTATGCGATGGACAACAATTGAGCTATTTGGTAGCGCTGTTGATTACATTGTGAGTAAAACGGCTCTATATGTAACAAAGACCCGAACTGTTTTCCTGTGTCTGTACCTGACAAAAGCCCATACTTCTGCACAAGAATGAACTATTACTTTGCTATTACAAGCATATCCTCTAGGTGGCAGTAATGCACCTATGAAGTCAACCTTAGCATGCAGTACAGGATCAAACTAGAACACACTCCCAGGAGCATGCAATCAGTTCGGCTTGTATTTTCATCTCTGTCTTCTTTTTTTTGTCAAACACATGTACACAAACACACACACTCAGATGCGCGCGCATCACATGTCAAGCACTCCTCCTCTCCCTTCCTACATAAACAAGCAGGATGCCTATCCTCTGTTCGATGTACGGAAACACAATGACACACCACAGAACGGCGAAACAGGCACACTTCCGAGCGTAGCAGGGGTCAGCGATGTTTGCGGCCGCAGAAAGCGCAAACCTGCGTGAGAGTGATTCTAATTAGCCGGTGTAGTTGCCCCTGTGTGCTTGTGGGAGTAAAGAGCACACGGTGCAGGCTTTAATAACTCAAATCCTACTCAGTCCAAAAGACAGAGTAAATTAATCAGACAGAGAGACAGAGAGAGGGAGAACATTGCGCGAATATGGTTAAAAATGGCGGAATTAGCCTGTAACCTAGATTTCAGCTGCAGGTTTAAAGCCTGATGTCTGAGCCAGAAGCTTTCTGCAGCCTTTTTTTTGTCTGTGTTCATAAATCCTTCCATTGTGTTGCGCTGAAGTCGTGCAGAATGGAAAGTAAATACGGCAGCGTATTCTTCGGCCGAACAACACACCAGAATGCTCAGCTAAGCTCCAGCGGACCCTTCAGCCTCCGGGGCACCGTCTTCAACCAATTCAACACCTATTTATGAAGACCACAATAGTCCTGCGATAAACCTCCATGGCATTCCAACAAAAAGTGCACGCTTGGCCGCAGCGCATGCTAATAGGCTACGTTAGAGAGCAGTCCCAGAAAACCGCCAGCTACTTTACAGGGTGGCCAATATGTTGTCATACAAAATGTAGAATTATTAGAAAATACAGTATTGAAGCTCCACCTCTAAACTCAACAATCACCGTCTGTATGAATTAGCCACTTTGTAAAATAGTTACGAATTGCGTTGAAAATGGTAGATTCACTGCTTTGTTCCACAAGGATCTCCTCCTCCTTCTTGCTTTATTATCACCTCGACTTTTAATTTATCCCAAGGACGTTTGAGCTATAGATGCAATCCAGAGTTGTGACTGGGGCAATTATTCAACTTGCGTAATTGAATTAGCACTTTCTATTAGTTATTTGCCCGCATTCTCCTGCAAAGGTCACACTTTATTGTTTATGAGCAGTTTGAGAGGCATTCTTCACACACGCACACACACACACACGAATAACAGGCGCACGGAGATAGAGCGAATCAGTTTAACTTGGCATTTGTAATCATTCAGACCAATTTGCGATGAATCATATTGTCGGATCGTAATTCTGCTGACAATCCAAATGTGCTCGATCGATTTTCTTCGAAAAACGATGTTCGCTTCTGCGTCGGTTATTACATGGAATCAAATCCCACAATAATAAAGTCATATCTTAAGATGAAAAAAAGGAATTTACTGGGAGTTTCCTCTGGTGCTGTCCTTAAGGTTGCTTTTACCTCCTCAATCTTTATATTTACTGATTTATGTATAAAAAGCAGTTCTAGCCCGGGGTGCAGCAAAACGTCCCCAGCAAGCAGGGCTGCGTGAAAGATAAGTGGAGCCCTGAGACACAACCTTCATAAGACCCCCATGCCACCACAGCACAGCTTCAAAATAATAGATCACACAAAAATCTAGAACAGTGGTTATCAAAGTGGGGGGTGGCAGGGATAGTGAAGGGGGAGGCACGGGTGGTCAACAAAAAAGAGAAAGTATAACACACTGACGAATGTGCCCCTGGCACGAACACATGTTATGAATGTACGGGTGGGGGTCCCCCATGAAACGTGCAAACAACGGAGTGGGGGGCCGCCAGATTTTGGGGTTTAAAGGGGGGCGTGATCAAAACCACTGATCTAGAAAATATGGCAATTTCTAATCATCTTTGTCATTCCAAATCCATATCCCTATTTTCTTTCTTTCTTTCTTTCTTTCTTTCTTTCTTTCTTTCTTTCTTTCTTTCTTTCTTTCTTTCTTTCTTTCTTTTGTATGTGATTTGTTCCATGCTTCCCAGATTCATTCGAGTTTAGATGTAGCATCTGCTGTTGCGCAAAGGTGTGATTGAGATGTCCAATAACTCATTATTCACCGGTGAGCCATAGATGAGAAACGCCCCTAAAAGAGTTACCCAAGGCCCCTTCCACTGTGTCTCAAGTTGAAATAGGGACGACATATTTTCATTCCCGGACATTTATAACCCCAAGCATATGTACCTGCGGAGTCCCGCCTCTCCTGCACCCCATGAATAATGCATCTCCTACATAAAACATGAGTGTGGAATGCGGTTGAAGGCAAACAGGTGTCCGCGCTGCCCTGTTCTCTGGGAGCCGGATCTGGTTCAGTGTCAGTCGCAGATGGAGAGGAATCTATGCCAGCTAGCTTCAATAAAGATATCCTGCTTTCCCGTGGCTACGTTTCTGGAAGAGGACCTCGTGAACTCCCCGGACCACTGGGGAAGACATGGCCACATTGTAGCCGCAAGGAAACGCAGCATTATACCTAAATGGCAAGGCTTTCATGGAGCAGGAACAAGCCCTTGTGCTTTGAAGCTAAATGACGGATAGGGTAGCACTATGAGGCGAGTAAGTCATCTTGTCGGGGCTCTAGGGAGAGTTGTTACGGCATCAAACAGATGCTGTTTCACCCACGCACAAGCTAGCGAGAGCATGGTGTCTCTATTAAAACAACACTTCTCAGGTGCGGTGTTTAAACGAGACTCATCAATGATTATTGAAAGAAGTTAGAGGATGAGGTTCTGCCCTGTGATTCCCTTGAGTTTGAATGCTTGAATTTAATTGACACTTTTTGTTCCAAGGCTATATTTTATTTTTTACATATATTAGATAGTTTACATCTTTTTACATACATTTACAAAGTTTAACAGTTAATAGTTTGCCAACCCCCATAAAGTACAAAAAGCCCATTCTTAGAAAAAAAACTCATATATTACTGCTGTACTTATGAAACCTTTTATCTCCATTTCGTGATTTCTTCTTTTTGCCATAAAGCTTTATTAATAGCCAATTCTTATGTTTGTCACTGAGTTTTGCAAAAATCTAACATTTTGAAAACATCTTTTACAAAAAAAGCCTTAAAAATTCTCTTTACCGTAACGATTTAAAACTGTCAATCCCGTAGCTTTTTTTGTAGGGCTGCAAATAACGATTTTCTTGATAATCGATTAGTTGGACGATTATTTTTTCGATTAGTTGGATAAAATGTTTAATTGCATCTTTTGCTTATAATAACTCAATCAGAGATGGGAAAATTATACACAACTGAACTCATTAGCCTTCTCCCAAATTGTTGTGGATGTCTCCCTAATTAACACGCCAACGTGTCATACTAGAAGCAGCCGACAATAGCTGTGTCTGAAACCGTTCCCTATCTCCTATATAGTGCACTATATCGGGTGTCCTCCATTTTGTAGTGGTGTCTGAAACCTGAGTGAACTACTTCATTCCCTACATTCGTTCACTCTTTTTTACCCACAATGTACTCTGATATTGAGTGCACATTCGATGTACGCGGCTTGAAGAGATGCATGCAAAACACGTCTGACCTAAAAACTGCGCAACTTGTGCCGCATCGAGAGATGCATGCACGGAGAGACACGTCTGACTTTAAAACTGCGCAGCTCATGCTGCATGGAGAGACACGTCTAAAACAATAATTTTAAAAGGGAAGAAGACGCTCTTGACTGTGCAGCTGGCAAGTGACGTCACATACCAACTAATCGATAACTAATTTCATTATCGATTTTATCGAATAGTTGTTGCAGCCCTAATTTTTTGCTGAAAAAAGGCATTAATGAAGTATATTTTAATAGAAAATTATACATGTTACATTTTTTTTAATGCGGAAACTACCTGTTGTCACGGTTTAGTTGTTTTGTTTTGGTTAAAGGCAGGGTAACCGATTTCCGAATTACGCTTTAGACAACTGAGTTGGGCCAAGTACCAAAACAACCTTGTAGCCAATCAGCAGTAAGGTGCACAGTGCACAGGACGGACATTAGCCAAGCGCTGACGAAAGCGTAAGATGGGGGTAGGGGTGTGTTTGTTTTGGTGATTTGAACATCAACAACGGCTAAGAGAAATCGGACACCCCGCCTTTAAGTTCTGTGTTCCCGTTTTGCCTGTTCCCTCATTAGTTTCCTTCGTTGCTAAATTCCCCACACCTGTTTCTGTTTCCTAGATTATGTTTCCTGTGTATGTAAGCCTTATGTTCTCGTAGCTTGTCTGGTATTGTTTTGATTACGTGTGTTTAAGTTGTCGTGTGGTTCTGTTCCTGTGGATTTATTATTAAAAGCCTGTTTTTGGATATACTGCTCCTTGTCGTGCGCTTTCAATACGCTACACGCGTGACACCTGTATCGGTAATGAGAATTAAAAAACTCATGTTCACAGCGTGACAAGAAAATATTACGCTTTTAATTAGAAATTTTTAATCTTTTAATAACTTTTTAACCTGGTAGCCATTTGAAAGGTACTGGTAGATGCGTTTCTTCACATGAAATCAAATTTAATGTAAATATTTTTGTGTGCGTTTAAGCAGTACTTTAAAAATGTAACAGAGAGTTACGGACACTTCTCATTTCCAGTATTTCTTCATTTTTATTATACACAAATATTCTGTCAATGATTTTTTTTTGTCATATCTCAGAAAATCGTAATTTGACTCTTTTGGTAATTTGTTTTTTTTAATTACAGCATATAATGCACTTAGACAAATTGGGATGCTTTACGGTAATGAGAATTTCAGTAGAAAAAGCTATAAAAATGGCATTTTTACTTGAGTAAATAATTCATTCTTATGTTAAAATAAATGCTTTGTGCTAGGTAGTGAACACAGTTATGTTTATTATGATCATTTGTTGTGTTACCAAGTTACATGTTTTATCATTAAAATCTTTACTGCATACTGTTTCAGTGGTTTCATGAGAATGACCCATTCGATGCTTAGAAAGGACAGCGGTGATATGTATCATAAAGTAGTCTATGTGACTCCTTTGTATGTGTATTACATAACAAGTCTTCGGAAGCCAGTAAGATGGCTTTTTGTGCAGAACAGACCAAAAATTGAAGTTATTGTGTTCATCTTTCCCTCCTCTAACGTTTGTGTAAAGCATATTCACATCCAGAAATCAAAAGTGGAATTCAGTCTTTCTATGGTCGCTATGCACCTGAGAACCATTGTCATGTTTTGTGTCATCGGAAGGCTTGAGGTTGAGTAAATCATTTTCGGTTTTGCTGAACCGTTTCTTTAATTGGAGGTTTCTTGAGATGGAGCACTTTGCATTCTAGCTTTAGTGAATACTGTAAGTGGGTCGGTTCAGAGGACTGCTGATATTCCTGTTTGAAGCTTATTTTCTTCAATCCGGATGCCTGACCTCAGTGTTACCTACATTTAGAACAGAGATAACGCGTATAGACGCTCACCTCTAAAGCAGCGGACTCGAAGAATGAGACATTTGTGTCTGCGTGTAGAGATAAGAGCAGCTCTGCTGCTGAGAGGAAAGATTTTGCGAGACTTGTGAAGAAAAATGATTGAATCGGTCACATTTACGAAACGAAAAATGCACAGAACATACATCTGTTTCCTAGAGCCAGGTGACCTTGAAGCAATGAGCAGTTTGTCATCACCAGGTCCTGAATATCATGAATTTGTGAATTACACAGGCTATGGTCCAAAAGATATTCAGTTGGAATTTGATTGATGTTTACTGAAGTGCATTTAAAGCAATACACAGTCACACAAAATAGGAATTTTATTAGTGCCAAATTAAATTTGCATCATTACTTTTTAATTAATTTTAATTCTGCCTATTTTATTCCTTAATATTGTAAAATATACATCATCATGTTCTCTTGACATTTGATGAGCCAGATTTGTGAGGTATCACCATGTAAAACTCTTATTGGCTGCGGTTCCTTCATTATTCGGTTCAAGTCATCCATTTTAAAAAAATCATACGATTTTTATTTTCTAAAAAAAAAGAAACTGATAACAGTCCATAACAGTTTTCAGGTTATGATTCAATATATATGAGGCCTATGAAATATTATAAATTGCGATA
Source organism: Triplophysa rosa (assembly GCF_024868665.1). Classification (NCBI taxonomy): domain Eukaryota; kingdom Metazoa; phylum Chordata; class Actinopteri; order Cypriniformes; family Nemacheilidae; genus Triplophysa; species Triplophysa rosa. The sequence continues at coordinate 21,302,235 of NC_079904.1, forward strand.
AATCGATTTCAAAATAAATGTTTGTGTTTATATAATATATATGTGTGTGTGCCATGTACAGGTACATCTAAAAAAATTAGAATATCGTGAAAAAGGTCAATATTTTTTGTCACTCACTTCAGAAAGTGAAACCCATATATTATATAGATTCATTACACATAGAGTGAAATATTTCAAGCCTTTATTTCTTGAAACGTTGATGATAATGGCTTACAGATAATGAAAACCCAAAATTCAGTGTCTCAGAAAATTAGAATATTACATAAGATCAATAAAAAAAAGGATTTTTTTAAACAGAAATGTCAGGCTTCTGAAAAGTATGTTAATTTCTATGCACTCAATACTTGGTTGGGCCTCCTTTTGCATGAATTACTGCATCAATGAGGCGTGGCATGGAGGAAATCAGCCTGTGGCACTGCTCAGGTGTAATGGAAGCCCAGGTTGCTTTGATAGCGGCCTTCAGGTCATCTGCATTGTTGGGTCTGGTGTCTCTCATCTTCCTCTTGACAAGGTTCAGGTCAGGCGGGTTTGCTGGCCAATCAAGCACAGTACCACCATGGTCATTGAACCAGCTTTTGGTACCTTTGGCAGTGTGGGCAGGTGCCAAGTGCTGCTGGAAAATGAAATCAGCATCTCCATGAAGCTTGTCAGCAGAAGGAAGCATGAAGTGCTCTAAAATTTCCTGGTAGATGGCTGCGTTGACTGTGGACTTCAGAAAACATGCTAAACAAATATTAGCGGTCAGTCTACTGTATATACACTGAACAAAATTATAAACGCAACACTTTTGTTCTTGCCCCCATTTTTCATGAGCTGAACTCAAAGATCTAAGACTTTTTCTATGTGCTCAAAAGGCCTGTTTCTCTCAAATATTGTTCACAAATCTGTCTAAATCTGTGTTAGTGAGCATTTCTCCTTTGCCGGGATAGTCCATCCACCTCACAGGTGTGGCATATCAAGATGCTGATTAGACAGCATGATTATTGCACAGGTGTGCCTTAGGCTGGCCACAATAAAAGGCCACTCTAAAATGTGCAGTTTTACTGTATTGGTGGGGTCCGGGGGGTCCGAAAACCAGTCAGTATCTGGTGTGACCACCATTTACCTCACGCAGTGCAACACATCTCCTTCGCATAGAGTTGATCAGGTTGTTGATTGTGGCCTGTGGAATGTTGGTCCACTCCTCTTCAATGGCTGTGCGAAGTTGCTGGATATTGGCAGGAACTGGAACAGCTGTCGTATACGCCGATCCAGAGCATCCCAAACATGCTCAATGGGTGACATGTCCGGTGAGTATGCTGGCCATGCAAGAACTGGGATGTTTTCAGCTTCCAGGAATTGTGTACAGATCCTTGCAACATGGGGCCGTGCATTATCACGCTGCAACATGAGGTGATGGTCGTGGATGAATGGCACAACAATGGGCCTCAGGATCTCGTCACGGTATCTCTGTGCATTCAAAATGCCATCAATAAAATGCACCTGTGTTCGTTGTCCATAACATACGCCTGCCCATACCATAACCCCACCGCCACCATGGGCCACTCGATCCACAACGTTGACATCAGCAAACCGCTCACCCACACGACGCCATACACGCTGTCTGCCATCTGCCCTGTACAGTGAAAACCGGGATTCATCCGTGACGAGAACACCTCTCCAAAGTGCCAGACGCCATCCAATGTGAGCATTTGCTCACTCAAGTCGGTTACGATGACAAACTGCAGTCAGGTCGAGACCCCAATGAGGATGACGAGCATGCAGATGAGCTTCCCTGAGACGGTTTCTGACAGTTTGTGCAGAAATTCTTTGGTTATGCAAACCGATTGTTGCAGAAGCTGTCCAGGTGGCTGGTCTCAGACGATCTTGGAGGTGAAGATGCTGGATGTGGAGGTCCTGGGCTGGTGTGGTTACACGTGGTCTGCGGTTGTTGGATGTACTGCCAAATTCTCTGAAACACCTTTGGAGATGGCTTATGGTAGAGAAATGAACATTCAATTCACGGGCAACAGCTCTGGTGGACATTCCTGCAGTCAGCATGCCAATTGCACGCTCCCTCAAAACTTGCGACATCTGTGGCATTGTGCTGTGTGATAAAAGTGCACATTTTAGAGTGGGCTTTTATTGTGGCCAGCCTAAGGCACACCTGTGCATAATTTTGAGTTCAGCTCAAAAATTCGGAAACCCCGGACCCCCCAATACAGTAAATCTGCACATTTTGGAGTGGCCTTTTATTGTGGCCAGCCTAAGGCACACCTGTGCATAATTTTGAGTTCAGCTCAAAAATTCGGCCCCCCCCACGGACCCGCCCCCCAATACAGTAAAACTGCACATTTTAGAGTGGCCTTTTACTGTGGCCAGCCTAAGGCACACCTGTGCAATGATCATGCTGTCTAATCAGCATCTTGATATGCCACACCTGTGAGGTGGATGGATTATCTCGGCAAAGGAGAAGTGCTCACTAACACAGATTTAGACAGATTTGTGAACAATATTTGAGAGAACTAGGCCTTTTGTGTACATAGAAAAAGTCTTAGATCTTTGAGTTCAGCTCATGAAAAATTGGGGCAAGAACAAAAGTGTTGCGTTTATAATTTTGTTCAGTGTAATTCCAAATTGTCAGATGTTATAAGAATGCTCTCTTAAAACTGTAACAGTGTAACTTAGTCAAAGCACACAGAACGCACATTTGTCCTTGTCCAGTGACCCCTTTAGTTGTATATCAAAATGACCTATTAGTGACTTTATTGGGTTCCATATTTTTTTAAATGTCTTGCATCTATTTGCCAATTTATATGACACAAAGTTTTTTAATTGATTAATCACAATTAATTGTTTTGACAGCCCTTTATTTAGTGATTCAATGTCACAAAGTTTTTAACCATACAAGAATAAGTGGGTATCAGAAAATTCTAGAATTCAGTGATTTTTTTCTCCATTAATACATAATATCTAGTGAAAATCAAATGCTTTATTGAGTTGTAATACATTTTAATTCTACTTGCTGATCTATTCATTTCAACTTCCTGTTTGCATTTTAAATGTAGGAATTTAATCAAAATTGGAAAATGCATTTTCAATTTTATTCAGAACCCTGCTACATATGCGAGGCCGATGAAGTTGACTTTTGTCAGAGACATTTATTATTAAATGATACATCTGAGTTGTGATGGTATTGCATGATGATCAGGACACTTGCATTGATAGTATTGATGTCGACTGTAGTCCAGTGATAATATGCTTTATTTATGCACATCTGCTACTGTAGTTCGAAACCTCTCACAAGGATACTGAAAAATAATTGGCATCCACTTATAAAGTAACTTTTGCCACAGTGGAGTTCCACGAGTGTCCCCTCAAGTTTAACAAGTTGCGGTCTGTCTAAAATCAATAAGCATCTTCTTATTTGCTCAAGGCCTTTTTTCTTCTCTGAATTGATGCACTTCAGCTGAGTGGACCTGGGGTTTGAATAGAGGAGGAAAACAAATCGTTTTTCATCCGAGACAGCGTCTTTATATGCCGCTCAATTTCTCAACCTATTTTATGCATTTCCGGTTTTCTTCTAGCGGGACCGATTTAGATGCACCGGGATCAGAAAGTTTTGTTGTCCTGCTCAGCAGAGACCTACACTTACCTTGATGTTTCTGAAAACGTGACAAACTTGTCACGTTTCAAACTAGATTTCGTACACTTGCATTGTGCTTTCTCTTTTCAGTCTAGCTTTTTGAATGCAAGAACGCATCCTGTGTGTGAATGTTCCCTAAAGAATAATGCCACATTGTGTCATCGTAAAACTGGTACTCACTGGGAACTCTTTTCCCACCCATCCAGCCCCAGTATGCCACACGATGTCTGGATATCTGGCATTAATATGGTTTGATTTCTAATTCTGTCTGTCTGGTTTAGATCTTGACAAATGACTTTATAGCTGTGTAATTTCATCATCCTTATCAGAGCACACTGCGTCAGCGGCAAACAGGCCCAGCTGTGATAATATTTCATCACTTCTCATTGTTATTGATGCTAAGTGTGAAGCTTATAGCTTTACTTCGTTTGTCACGTAAGTCTTATATCGGTTTCCATTCAATTGCAGATTATTTATCAGGAAAGTGCCATGGTTTGTTTAACGCACTCCCGTTTTCAGAAGTTTGACTGTAGACTCTGTTCACTCTTTTTTGAAATTGTATTCATTGTAGGGTTGTCACGGTACCATAAGCATGTCTTACGATACTATACCAGCTGAAGTATCTCGATACCAAGTAGTATCACGATGCTGTGCCATATAATTCAAATCTATACAAAAAACACAGATTTGGATTAAACATTTTGTATTTACTATAGTAAATTGTATTATACTTTGCACTAGAATATGTTGTTGTATTAACTGTAGTAATTGGATAAATTGTAGCAAATACATTTACATTTAGTCATTTGTAAATACTATAAATACTGTAGTATACTTAAATATTTACTATGATAAGACTCAAAAACACTAGTATCTATGAGTTTTAGTAGTTTATTGTAGTAAATACTAAAGTACACTATATCATTTTTCACGTAGGAACTAATTCAAATGTTGGACAAATTTAATTGATACAGCAGTCTTTATAAAGGGAAATATTAGGCTTACTTTAAATGCAGAACTAAAACGGCTAGTAGGTGGCGTCAATTTTCCACTGAGTTAGTGAATCATTTAACCAACTCGTTAAAATCGCCAATTTGAATCATTAACTCGTCGGAGACATTCAAAACACACATTCATTTTGGAGATAAACACCGCAAAAAGGCAGATGTAAGTGTTCAAATAAATATTAATGCGCATATGCAACATTAACTACGGTACTACGATACTACCGTTTCAAAAATGGAGAGGCATCGCGGGTGTTTTGAAGCTTTAGCATCGCGATGCTAGCGTAGCACCGGTACACCGTGCAACCCTAATTCATTGGTCATTTAGACAAATAAAACTGTCCATTCATGCCCATACAAAAAGAAAATCTAATTATAAATAGCATAATTTGCGGCCGATTCAATCTGCATTGATTGACTGTGATTTCATTTCTCAAGTGTTTTTTTCTCAATTCATTTTTTTTTTGCTGCCGTCTTTGTTCTCTGAGCTTACCGTCTCTCCTTGTTTGCGGTCGCCATACCTCTAATAGACTTCAGCTCCGTCGAAGCCTTTCCAAGGAATATAATAGTCAGGAAGCAAACTAGGACAACGATGTCATTTAGATTAAGGCTGAGACCGAGAATGTTGTTATTTCATTCAGTGGGTGACAAGGGACCCAATTACCAGTCAGGACCGATGCCTCCGAGGCTTGCGGTTTGAAATTGTCTCACATGTATGTGACAGGGGATGGAGAGCTTTTGACTGTGATAAATATGGGGGTCAAACATTTTCTAAGCAATTTGTGCAGATTTGATCAAATACGAGCCACTCTTTGACATGCCTTGGTCTGTTTTAAAGGCCAAATGTTTGCGGCTTCCTAAGGCTAGCATGTTTAGTTCTGTATGTTGGTTGATGCAAACAAGGTTCTAGGAATTATCCGTGTAGAGTATTTTTGGCAATTCCATGCAAATGTAAACTTTACGATGAACAAAATCTTGTTTTTACCAAAGGTTTTCACCGTACTGATAGGTTAAATGTTAATATTGGTTTGTTTAAATACTCATGTAAAGCACTTTTTTAAGCATAGTTTTGTGAATTGTCACATCCGTAACTGTCCATATTTCTCATAAATGGGCACATGAAAATGAAAATATAATAATTATTTTATGTTTCCTACGAAGAGCCATCCCCTTCTCCATTTGTTTGGTTTTATTGCTTCTGATTTGCACATTTTAATTCACAGAAATCCTAAAAAGTATGTTGACTCCCTTTTTGTCACATCCATAACCCATGAATCTTTCCCTCTTTTAAAAATGTCCATAGACTAGTATTTTTCTAATGTCTGGACTCTATCAACAGCGCTTTAGTAAAATCTAATCAGATTATTCAATGTATTGGTAATAAATACAATCTTGGAGAGTTTATGTCAAGTTTTGACTAAAAATGTCACATCCGTAACGCTGGAATTGCCCATTTATAAATGAAGTCTTACGGGGAGAAACCAAAGCAAAAAGTCTTACAGTGTGGCATAAGAACATCACAAGGGTGAGTTAATGATGACAGCGTTTTCAGTTTTTGCACTAATTAATAGCATTTAAAAAATTAACCAAGCTACGAGAGACTCAAACTACATTCTTTTACATCCACAACAATCAGCCATCAGATCTCACGCCCCTCAGGTAATAAACACGGAAAACATCTCAGTCGATTCCACGGAACAGCATGCCTCCCTTTCTGTCGTTTCTCAGCAGACCTTCTCATCTCATTGACGACACCATTGTTTAGAGTCTTTTGTACATTTCTTCGTAACCGAAACAAACCTCGTCTCCATCCTCAGGCACTTGCCCTAGGTGGATGTTTTCATTGCCTCTGTCTCTGATCTTTTCCAGCCAATTACAGAAGGCGCATCCTCTCTCCAGTCTTGGCAACAAGCTTGTTCCCAGTACCGATCGTGCTCCGCGATTGTTTTCTCAGTAGTAGGGCCAATCACGACCGCACCCTCGCTGTCACGAGCATCTGCTTGTCTTCCATTCAGGAGCTTTGTGCGCACCCGCCGCTTCATCTCCGTGTCGTTGTAATCATATACAGTGACAAAAGCCTGAGATGTGTACTGGCTGGCTGGTGGCAGGGGAGATGGCAGGGCCTTGTGAACATGCCAGCTTGGCGCCGCACCATCTGTCTTGCTGTTGGCTGCTGGCGTTTGGCTTGCGGCTGTTCCTCGTTCCTGATGTGGAGCTGTTCCCGCTGCAGTGGCCCGGCAGGAGTTAGCCATGCCCTCGACTGCCCCCACACCTCCGCTCACCCGACGAGGCCAGAGATCGGAGTGATTTATTAAATGGTTCAGCATCTAATGGCGGCCCTCGATAAAGAGAATGCTGGCTAATGAGTCTTTTAAAATTAGCCGAGCTTCACGCCAGAAGAAAAAACAGATGGAAGAGTTTGTGTGTTAGTGTGATATTAACACTGATGCGTCACCTTGGTTTTAGATGACCGCATACATATGCAGTACTGTATGTCTTGTTCGGTTCTCTCAATGCACCATTCGGCATCACATTTACACCCTTGGGGTTCTTAGAGTTTTTATGGCTTACTGGATGGACACAGCGACTCCAGTGTGATTTCAGTTATTGAGTCTAAATGACTCTGATGTCCTTTTAAGATGTTGCTACCATACTTAAGGGCCCTATGAAATCCATTTTATTTTTCCCCAAATTCCGCTTTTAATTTTTTTCCGAATTTTCCTTCTTTTACTGTACAATTGTAAGTAATATACTTGCCCACATAAAAAAATACTTCAGTAAACTATAGAATTCACTTATAAACATAAAAAATACTACAAAAACCTACAGTGGATACTTCAAACCATACAGGGGAGAAAATCTGTAAAAACAGGGTATAATGTACTTAACTATGTTAATAAACCATTCAACCAGTACGTTTTTGTTTTCAGGTCTACTTAAATTTAAGTACTATTTTTAATAAAGTAATATATTTTAAAGCGGCCCTAGCACACGCGGTTTCTGCCAATCTCATATTAATAAGAGTAGTATTGCATACTTTGTATCTTCGAAGAGTATTTAGTTTGATCACATTGATAAACAATAGATACAGCTGTACGATTATTTCCGAAAGCATATGGCACATATGGGGGGAGGGGTAGGCTGAACTAAAGCCCGTGCGCACCCATTGCCACCAAAACACAGACATCAATTTCACTCACCGCATGCGGTTCATGTCCGGCATCTTTTAGCGCTGGGACGGCTCCATATATCAGTTTCAAACGATCTCCAAATCCAGCTTTATATCCACCGTTTATATAACAGTCATCACCCAAATGCAGTGAACAAACAAACATCTGAACTTCGCGAACATATTCTCTCTCTCTCTCTCTCTCTCTCTCTCTCTCTCTCTCTCTCTCTCTCTCTC